>NC_137121.1:29622955-29782955 GCF_949357685.1 Gobio gobio | reverse complement strand
TGCATAAATAATAAATGAAATATAGATGGATCATCATTAAAGCTACAATTTTCTCTGTTCCCGTTGTTCTGTGATGAACATTAATGACATCATCATCAGTGCTCCTGTCACTTTAAGAACAGCAGCGGATCTCACACGCTGTCCCGCGCATCTCATTTCCTCACAACTCTTTAAGTTAATTTAAGACGTTATTTAACTAATTTAAGACTCCTAATATGAGAATACTCAAAATCCTCTGTGTTATTGTTTGTTCAAGAGCAAAAGAGAACTCGATGTGAGCAGGAAACTGACGCGAGTCTATCTATACGTCGAGTCAGTGTGTGTGTGTGTGTGTGTGTGTGTGTGTGTGTGTGTGTGTGTGTCCGATTAGCTGACATGAGACGCATCCACACAGACAGGACACACACACACACACACACACACACACACACACACAGGACATTGGCATACAGCGCGTTCGCTTGTGCCTTGTCGCGCTTGGAAGCATTTACATGAATAAGAGCGTGATGATCATGTAACGCTAAGCAAAAATGGATATAAAAACGGACGCCGAGTTATTTGCGTTAAATATTTTTAATGCGTTAAACTGAAAAAATTAATCGCCCGCGTTAACGCGTTAATTTGCCCAGCCCTACTATTTATCTATATCTCTATATCTGGCAAATGTAAAGGCCTTCACACCAAAAGGGAAATAAGCCTCAGACTGAAAATAATGCAAATTCACACCTGTACAGTAGAGGGTGCAGCTCAAAACAAATCAACTGTGCTGCTATTCTGGATCGCAGAAGAATAGGACACAGAAGAAGAAAGTTCAACACTCTGGGCACTATTTTAACGCTCTGAGCGCATGGTCTGAAGCGCATGGCGGAGGTGCACTTGGGGCATGTCTGAATCCACTTTTGCTAGTTTAACAACGAAAAAAATGGTTGGCGCGCATAGTCTAAAAAGGTTGTCCCTAGTCTCTTAATGAGTCATGGTTGTGTTTTGGGCGTAACATGCAATGAACCAATCAGAGTCTCATCTCCCATTCCCTTTAAAAGCCAGTTGTGCTTGCACCATGGCGGTTTCGCTATTTACATGCCGGAATTTGCGAGCGGAAAGACTGAACGCTTCCTTTTATTTTTAATATTTAAAATTTGTTGTGAGCTGCTGCGCATCCCTGTGTGTGTAATAAGCAGAGTGTACGGGCGTTGAGCATCCGTCTATAGGCACATATTACTAACGCTCCCTTTAAATAACACAAAAAAATACTGCGCTATTGACTTTAGACCAGGTTTTTGTTGGTCAATGGCGCAGTCGTTTCCAGTTCCTCAAAATAGCAACACGCCAACAATGCGCCGGAACACACCTCGTTTTCAGACCAGCACGCCCATGGGCGAACAGATGGGCGCGAATGCATTTGCTATTTAAACAACGTGGCGCGGGACGTGAAAATGATAACTGCGTCAGGCTGAAACTAGCAAAAAACACTTGCGTTGCGGCTCGTGCCTGGCGTCGCATTGTGTTGGGTGTATGATAGGGCCCCCTTTCTTAAATGAAACCCCAATGTGATGTTTATCTAAAGTAACTTTTGCTTATTAGTATGGTTAAATTGAATCATCAAAGGTCAGCTATGTAAGCTTGTCTCCGCCACTGAATAACATTTTTTAAAGGGTAATTGCAACTTTTTATCTCACAGTTCTGACTATTTTTCTCAGAATTGCAAGTTATAAAGTCAGAATTGCGAGCCTTTTCAAAAACGTTCCTTTTCCCCTCAGAATTGGACTTTATAATTTGCATTTGCAAGTTTATATCTCACAATTGTGAGAACAAAGTCAGAAATGCATGTTTATATCATTTATAAATTTTTTTATAACATTTATATCATGTTATTCTGAGTTTATATCTCACAATTGTGGGGGAAAAGTCACAATTTCGTGATCTAGTCTGAATTATGTGATCTAAACTTGCGTTACTTGTAATGTGTTAACACCAGTTTTTGGGGTAATGCATTACAAGTAACTTGAGTTACGTAATCCGATTACTTTACTAGTAAAGTAACACGTTACTTTTAAAATTTACAACAAAATATATTTTTCAAATAAGTAACGCAAGTTACTTTGTTTTCCCATTTATTGACTGACCGCTCTCTTGTCCTAATGTTGAGATAAATTGTAAGTACAGAGGCGTTGTGTTATTGTATTTTTAGAATAAATGTGAGCAGGCATTTACTCGTCTCACTTGCACACAAAACGTTTCAGACGAGTACTCCTCAAAATGAATAAAATCATTCAAATGAAAAATCAGAGTACTATGCAAACCTGCAATAATTAAATATGTTAAATAAAACAAATATGTTTATGCATTTAATCTCACTTTATTGACCAATGTCTTGCTGTTGACCATCGATGATTCAGTTAAACCAGAAGCAAAAATGACTTTATATTTTTTGTTATTATTGGTGAAGTAAGTGTTAAACTCTTTTCTCCTGCGCCCTTGATCCAGAATGGCAGCACAGCTGAAAGGTTTGTTTGAGCACATGTGAATTTGCATTTCCTTCAGCCTGGGGCTTATTTAAATTTTGGTGTGAATTAAAAAACAATTTGTTTTTCAATATTAATTATAAATTATATTAATTAATTATATTTTTAAAAAACCAGCCCAGGTGAGAAAAAGTAACGCAAAGTAACGTAATGCATTTCTTCTTAAAAAGTAACTGGTAACGCAATTAGATACTTTTTAAGGGAGTAACGCAATATTGTAATGCATTACTTTTCAAAGTAACTTTCCCCAACACTTACCACTAACACCGGTGACCATGTCTGTCATGCAAGATTTAATAAGATACAATAACAAATGTAATTTTGATTTGTTTATCTCACAAAGTTGTTATATAACTTAAGAGGACTTGAAATATGCAATATAAACCACTTTTATTTTTTTCTCATCTTGTTTGTGTAGCTAGACTGCCTGCCCCAGTGTCATGTTAGCATTGTTTATATATAAAAGGGTCCCCTTCGGTTGAAATCATGTTCTGCACCGCAATACGATCAAAAGGGCACTTTACCAATAGGGCAGTGGCTTAGTCCAACCCCCACCCATTACATTTTTAGGTAAACTGTTTTTAAATTGTGGTTGTGTCTGTATTAGTGTTGTCAAAAGTACCGACTTTGGTACCAAGTCGGTCCTGAAATGTTTAAAAATTTGATGTTTTGAGCGCTGTTGAGGGAAATGTAACATTTAAAAATGTTTGTACCGGCTTGGTACCGAAGTACTATCAATTATGAGGCACCTTGCTCATGTGCTTCGTGTGAGGAGGACAATTTAGTGTGGTCTGCAGAGTTGCCATCAATGCACAGTAGAGCGTTTCAAATCACTCGCTTCTATTTTTTTTTTAGCTAACCTTGTTAAGGTAGCTGACTACATAAACAGTATATAGCAGTGCAGCTCACTAGGCTTTGTAAAAGAGTTAGTGTTTGAAAGGGAGTGTGTAACTGATGGTCTCTGTGATTGAACATGAGTGTATTGTCTACGTGTGAGAATGCGAGTGGGATGTGGCGCATTGTCGAGGCCTAAGGGAATCTTTAACATTTGTAAAACTCCAGAGATTATAGAGTTTATACTGACTCATAGCTACACATAAACACACCATAGTCTGAAGTGTGTGTGTGATTGTGTGTACATATATAAATATACATACGCTTTCTTTCATGTGAGCAGTTCAGTGCACCCCTAAAATCTAGAGGGCTAATCTACATTTCAAGCAAGTTTCAAAGTCGGCCAAGTAAATAGATTAGTATTAGTGTATACAACAAAAACACACAGATATAAACATACATGGGAGTTTTTCTCTTTTTTTGGCTATGTTCAGAATGGAACGTTTTATACTGCAGTATTTTCTACAGTTAAATATACTATACTAAATATGCTATCGCTTTCAGAATAGCAGGTGATATGGCGTTCTGAACATACCCTGTGTGTGTGTGTGTGTGTGTGTGTTGAGGAAGCGGGCGGCACAGCGAGTGGCTAGTCTGAACATCAGCGCTCTGATGATTGTGCTTCCTGTGAGCTCTGGGCCTGATTAAAGCTCATTATCCACGGTAACTCGCTCTCTCACTCTCCTCTACTGACACAGCATCAAAGAGACACAACTAACTGAACAAGAGAGGGAAACGGGGAATAGATGGATACAGATAAGGAGACCAAGAGGAATGGAAGGAGAAATGCAGTGTGAGATAATGTTTGTAAGTCAAAGCACTATTTGAAATTGCGGTTTGATTTTCCGTAACTATGGCTCTTACACCACATCTACATTGTCGACATGACTGTCGTCATGTTGTGATACATGATGCATCGAAGTGAACGTTCCAGAACCATTTTTCCTGTTGTTGAATGTAGAGCAACCTCATGGAGTGCATCAGAAATAAAATAGTGCACTCGTTGACTGTCGGCGGCTCAATGCGCCATACCGCATCCCCTGTACCAAATACTACGTACTATTTATACTGATGCATCTTGTGTATGAGATTACAAGGTTATTTTGTCATCCGACATCAGAGTCTGATAGTCTCTCCACCTCTGCTGCATAATTAAAGTTGCAACAGTTGAGTGCATGAATTGTCTTTTTTCGGTTAAATAAGTGCACTTTTTATGTTGTAATTTTTAGCATGAACACACTATTCACACTATCTATAGTCAAGTCAAGTCACCTTTATTTATATAGCACTTTTTACCATGCCGATTGTTTCAAAGCAGCTTCACAGTGTTAAACAGGAAAATAATGCAACAGCCGCTCCGGAGAAAACAGTGATGTCATCCAGCTCAGTTCAGTTCTCATATAGTGTCAATGCGGACAGATCAGTAATATAGTTGAATATTTAGTGTCCCCATATAAACAAGCCAAAAGCCACAGGTAAAAGAAGCGACATTGGCAAGGAACCAAAACTCCATCAGGTGACCGAATGGAGAAAAAAACCTTGGGAGAAACCAGGGTACCAGTTCTCCTCTGGCCAACGAACAAACAGTGTATGATTCACGCAGGGGACGGGTTTGTTGAGGATCAGTGCCACTGGATGTTGTGTCGAATATATAACAAAATAGCATAGAATATACACAGATCAGGAATAACATTATGACCACCTTCCTAATATTGTGTTGGTCCCCCTTTTGCTGCCAAAACAGCCCTGACCCGTCGAGGCATGGACTCCACTAGACCCCTGAAGGTGTGCTGTGGTATCTGGCACCAAGATATCAGCAGCAGATCCTTTAAGTCTTGTAAGTTGCGATGTGGGGCCTCCATGGATCGGACTTGTTTGTTCAGCAGCACATCCCACAGATGCTCAATTGGATTGAGATCTGGGGAATTTGGAGGTCAAGTCAACACCTCAAACTCATTGTTGTGCTCCTCAAACCATTTCTGAACCATTTTTGCTTTGTGGCAGGACGTATCATCCTGCTGAGAGAGCCACAGCCACCAGGGAATACTGTTTCCATGAAAGGGTGTACATGGTCTGCAACAATGCTTAGGAAGGTGGTACGTGTCAAAGTAACATCCACATGGATGACAGGACCCAAGATTTCCCAGCAGAACATTGCCCACAGAATCACACTGACTGGTCTGTGGCTATGCAGCCCAATACGCAACAAACTGCGATGCACTGTGTATTCTGACACCTGTCTATCAGAACCAGCATTAACTTCTTGAGCAATCTGAGCTACAGTAGCTGGCCAGCCTTCGCTACCCACGTGCATCAGTGAGCCTTGGCCGCCCATGACCCTGTCGCCGGTTCACCACTGTTCCTTCCTTGGAGCACTTTTGATAGAGACTGACCACTGCAGACCGGGAACACCCCACAAGATCTGCAGTTTTGGAGATGCTCTGACCCAGTCGTCTAGCCGTCACAATTGTCAAACTCACTCAAATCCTTACGCTTGCCCATTTTTCCTGCTTAACACATCAACCAAATGTTCACTTGCTGCCTTATATATCTCACCCACTAACAGGTGCCTTGATAAAGAGATAATCAGTGTTATTCACTTCACCTGGTCATAATGTTATGCCTGATCAATGTAGTGCATAAGTATGTTAATAAGGACACACCTAATATCATTGATTGTAATGTGTTCTAATTTTCTAGATGCACACAGCTTAATGTGCTTAAAGACAGTTCATATTTTAATTTAATAGTTAATAATTTAATTAAATCGTTAAGTTAATTAAATGTAACAATATTTTAACACATTTACCAAATTTGGGGCCAGATTTACTAACAGCTTCCACCAGTGTAAACCCTCTTTTGGCTTTAAAAATAAACTACTGTCAGGAATTAAAAAACACACGCAGTGAGAAATGAGCGCTGAAAAGGCGTGGACAGAGTTATTTTTGCCGCTGACATTATTGCATATGTTAGGAGTTTACCTTTCAGACACTAAATGTATGGGAGGAGAGTATTTAAATGAATCATGCAAGGTGATTTAACTAAGGTGTGCGCTTGTGTATTTGCACTATTATTTACATATACGCTATAAGCTAACTTTAAGCTAATATTAGATGTAGAAAAATACACACAGTCAACAATTTTCCATAATATTTACCTAATAAAATTTTTTACCTTAATTCAGTGACAATATAAAATCAATAAAAAGACGTTTTTTTTTTTTTTATTCATTTTTTAAAAACACGTCTCAATATTCTCACAAGGCAATCATCATATTTTGGGGCGTAGCTCACATTATTGATCTGCTGACACAGTTGCTTGATGTTTAGTTTAAATACAGTTTATAGCTACAAACAGTGGTTGTTCCCAGTTTGCCACAGCAAAATAGCTTCCCACTGCTCTGGGTGTGTGTGTCCAACGTTTGCACTGTGTCAAATTCTGAGTAAGGGCTACCGTACTTTGCTTTCACATGTCGCTTTCAGTGAGAGTTCCAGCAATTTAATAGCTGTCAGTGCAAATGCACCTTTATAGACACCTGGTTACAATTCAAGAAGGAAAAAAGATTGAATCAAAATGTGTTGCAGCACTTCTTTTTATGCGGTTTGCAACACAAAACTTTCAGCCCACTGAACTCTATTATGATGTAGAACTATAGACCTCTCAGCTACTGATGTGCTGAATGCTTGATTCGCTCCTCGCGCAGTCATACACTCTGCTCCCAAATGAATTATTCCCGCAGAAAAAGCTGAGACAGTTTTTCCCGTTGGGTTTGCAGATCTGTGCTCTGCGCTCGTGAATCAAATAGCTATAGATTCCAGGGTTGCTTTTTTCATACGCCCTAGTAGAGCCTATCACGCTCTGAACGGGGTATTAGACGGCCTTTGCGAGGCATAAATCATCCCACAATCTGCACCTTCTCCCCTTGGCTTCAGCTGGTATTGATTTGAAGCGTCCAGTGACAAGCGCTCAATATCCACTCTGATCTCAGAACAGAGGTTCCAATTCAGGCGGCTCCTCACAAAGGCTGTTGGTTTATTTTATTGTTCTGGCCTGGATGCCCTCAATGAAATATTGGAAGACATCGGCTTTCATTTGTGTTACTTTAGGCTGAGAGGTTACGGCACTTACACACTAGAGAAACCTCTGATGAAGTGTTTGACGGATAGGAATACGTAACATTGTTTAAAGGGTTTGGAAAAAGCCAGAATGATGAAATGCATGAATTGGATCTCCGAAAGCACAAGTGGACCCGTCACTATTCCCGTTGCTTACGTAAATGTTGCAGGATAGAGCCGTGTTTTTCGGAAATCTTTGTTGAAATCATTCGATTTGTAGTGTGGTTGCTGGGTCTTGAAGCAAAACCAGTTGGGAATCATTGGCGTAAACCAGGGGAAGCCAACCCTGTGCCTGGAAGACTACTTTCCAGCAGACTTCAGTTCCAGCCCTACTCCAATAGTCAAGTCAAGTCACCTTCATTTATATAGTGCTTTTCACAACACAAATTGCTTCAAAGCGGCTTTACAGTGATAATGGGAAATATAGTGTAATATTTAGTGCCTTGTAAACATCACCATCCTCAACTAAAGCAGAAAACCCCCAATGTGTTCCGAACCCCATCCGCACAGCAACAGCACCGCAACAGCACCTGGTGGCCGGAGAACGAAACCATGAAATGGGTTCAAGTTCAAAAACACCAAGGTCGTGTGGTAATTTAATTGCCGTCCGAATCCACATCTTTTTCAAGTTTTCAAGAATATATAACTTCAAAATGCACTGTTTATATCCTTTTGGACCGCTGCAGAGCACCGTAAGGTTGCGCTTCGCTGTAATTTGGATGCATTTTAAAGATCTAGACTTTTATCACTGAAATGCTGGCAAGTATTTACAAGAGCAATATATTTCATCACCGCTCAAAAAATGTATAGAACAAAAGCACGCAAACATTTGAAATGGCCCGTTACTATGGCAGAAATTATATATGTTAAAATAACCAAGCAGCATTATGTTTACCTCATGTAAATAAGAGGCTGTATTAACTTATTTCCGCTCATTTCCATGTGAAATAAAATGACATCCTTAAAGGGTTAGTTCACCCAAAAATGAAAATTCTGTCATTAATTACTCACCCTTATGTCGTTCGACACCCGTCAGACCTCCGTTCATATTCGGAACACAAATGAAGATATTTTAGTTGAAAGCTGATGGCTGAGAAAGGCTTCAGATAGGCCTCCATTGGCATTCAGTACATTTACACTCCCAAGACCCATAAAAGGCACTTAAAACGTCGTTACAAAGTCCATCTCACCACAGTGACTCTACAATAATTTTACGATGCGACGACAATAGTTTTTGTGCGCAAAAAAAATCAAAATAACGACTTTATTCAACCTCTTCTTGTCTTCCGTGTGTGCCTCCACGACGCATGCGCGAGAATATGACGCAGATCCGGCGTTCGGACACATGACCCAGAAGCGATTTGTTTACAAGCAGAGGAAGACGCGCGTGTCTAAGCTGTTGAATTCTACATTGATCGTGCTTTAGGTCTCGGCGTAGTTCTCAAAATGGGGTTAAAGTGTGCATTTCAGGGATTCCCGAACGCCGGCGCTACGTCATATTCTCGCGCATGCATGCACGCGCATTTCTCAGCCATCAGCTTTCAACAAAAATATCTTCATTTGTGTTCCGAAGATGAACGGAGGTCTCACAGGTGTCGAACGACATGAGGGTGAGTAATTAATGACAGAATTTTCATTTTTGGGTGAACTAACCCTTTTAATTTTGAGATAAAATACAAGACAGAAAACCATTTTAACTATAATGTGCTTCTATGTATCTTCCTATTTTTAAACAGATTTAAATAATTAAATAATAATTAGGATATTATTTTCCTATTATTAAATTAAATATGCATTTATTCTTATTATACCAAGCATATTACATTTTATTTACTGCATACAATCATGTTATCGACCACGTGAGCAACGCGTTCCCAGGTGCGTATCACAAAACTCGCTCCTCCACCGTGAATAAATCACCATCCAAATGCACAAGTTTTAGCATGCACATTTATTTTTACGGACTTCCGCGTGAGAAACAATTACCGTCCGAATAGGGCTTTAGACCCCCAATTCTGGTTTATTCATTTTATCGATTGATGAACAAAATATTTCCGTAATCTGTTCAGCTTATGGTACTCTAAGTCTTCCGTTTGATGGCAAAAAGTTGGGTTGATTTTAAAACAGGAAGGCATGCACAAAAATGGAAAATGAGTTGGGAGCGGTAAATGTGAAGTGAGTGATGTGAACTGAGAGAGGGAGAGAGTGAGAGAGAGAAACAGGGAAATGGGAAGGAAAGGTCTGTGAGGCTGGAGTAATTGCCCCCTGAAGCAAATAATTGAAGCAGGAGCGGGGTGAGGGGTGGGGGTGGGTAAAGCATGACCTTGTGCCCAGTAACTTCTGCAATCCTACAGATAGATGGAGAGAGAGAACCTGACGTCACCCTATATTGCCAAAAAAGAAAGAATTAAGCCAAGAATAGCCAATGTGAGGATGTTCAGTCATAGAAGGTTCTCTCATGTGATTCGAGTCAATGTTCTCCAGTGCACTGAGCTACATCCAAGTGTCAAGCTACATTGGTACCCCTGGTTCAGTGTTGTGTGAAGGCCAAGCTTTGTAACAAAGCATACAGGTCAAACTGTTTTAACTTTGACCCAGTTTGCCACATACCTCAAAGTAAAGCCAGTGAAGACCAGATTCTGAGAATAATCTTGTGCCTATATAGAAATTGTAGGCATATTGTGACTTTCATTTCATATATACATGATTTTCTGTACTTTTACTAGTTTACTATTTATCCTAAGTATTTATATGAATAAATAGTAAAATGGCAAAATTGTGATATGTCACAATTCACAACTCAAGGATATCTTGGATTGGATTGTTAATTTGGAATTGGAATTGTATTTTGTTCAAATCTTTGAACTTTACTCTTGTACAGCGCTGCACTTCAAAAAGCACTACAATAAACATTTTTATCTTCTTTGCTAACTGAACCATATGAAAAAATGCACGTAAAATAAAGGCTGTGAAATATATTATAAAAATGTTGCATATATCGGTGATATTGGTACCTCTTATAAATAGATAATTTTTTTAATTTTTTATATATTTAAATTAGATTTTTTAAATTTTATTTATGAAGATAAGCCATCATATACAGTTAATATCAGAATGATTAGCCCCCTTGGTAAATATGATCAAAGATGGCTCCAAAAATAAATCTGTATTGTTTATCCTTTTGATCTAACATTCAAAAAAGACCAGCTCTGAGTCTTCTTCTATAATGACTGATGAGTTTGGAGAACACCTGACAAGAGATCAGAGACCATTCCTCCTTACAGAATCTCTCCAGATTCTTCAGATTCCCAGATCCATGAGGCTACATCCGTTTTCCCCACTTCCTTTAACTGTGATGTTCACACTTATACAACCCTCATATTTACTAGAATCCATGATATCATGCATCTGAACAAGATGTCCAGGACCTCCAGCAAAAAAATAGGCCCACAACATTAAAGATCCAGCAGTATTTTTAACTGTGGGCATCGGGTACTTTTTATCCTTTTTTGCACCAAAGCCATCTGGTGGGTTTGCTGCCAAAAACCTCTCTTTCATCTGACCACAGAACCAGGTCCTTTTGAATTGCCAGTCGTGTCTGACAATTGAATATGTTGGAGTTTCTTTCTGGATGAGCGAGGGGAATTTTTCCTGAAACCATCCCAAACAACATGTGGTGATGTAGGGGTTGTTTGATCATTTTGTAGGGGTCTTTCTGACCCCAAGACTCAACTAATCTCTGCAATTCTCCATCTGTGATCCTAGGAGAGTCTTTGGCCACTCAAACTTTCCTCCTCACCGTGTGTTAGGACGATATAGACACATGTCCTCCCTGTTGGTGGAAATGGAATTTGCAATGCTTTAGCTATTTTCCTACAGCCACTTTCTATTTTGTGAAGCTCAACAATCTGTTGCTGCACATCAGAACTATATTCTTTGGTTTTACTCATTGTGATGGATGATTAAGGGAATTTGGCCTTTGTGTTTCCTCATATTTATACTCCTGTGAAACAAGACGTCATAGCTAGACAATTTCATGTTCCTAGTCACCCTGGTGTGCTAAGAAATGTGAAAATGAATGTGAATATACTTTAAAGATATTTTACTCATTAAAAAAAGATTCTAGGGGTGTCAATAATTGTGTCCAATGTGTTTTGACAACATTTATTTCATAATGTGCGTCCCCCCCCCCACTTTCATTCCTTTTACTTCCATGAAAGGTTAGAATTTTGTGATTTTTATTTTATTTTATGAAAGATCAAGATTTTTATTTTAAGAAGGATAAACAATGCAGATTTATTTTTACAGCCACCTTTGCTCATATTTACCAAGGGGGCTAATAATTCTGACCTCAACTGTAGGCCTGGAGATTGGAGTATTTGAAAGAGAGATCAGCTCTTTTTTATTTTCTCCCAGCTTTAAAATAAGTATAAAAATGCGCTTACATGGATATTGTCATGTGTAGTCACACATGCACCGGTCAAAAATAAATAAACAGTCTTTTTAATGAACAAGGAGAACACATAGGAATTATAACTACACCCTAACATAAACAATTCCGAACAATAAAACACAGGAAACTTAAATGGACTAACTGAAACAGAACGGGTGAGATGAACTAATTAACAAACGAGGGAACTAACTAGAAAATCAGGAAAACAGGAACACAGTGTGAAAATGGAACAACACTATATTGCCAAAAGTTTTGGGACGCCGCCTGCCTTTACATGCACATGAACTTTAATGACATCCCATTTTTAATCTGTAGGGTTTAATGTGGAGTTGGCCCGCCCCACCCTTTGCAGCTATAACAGATTTAACTCTTCTGGGAAGGCTTTCCACAAGGTTTAGGAGTGTGTTTATGCAAATTTTTGACCATTCTTCTAGAAGCGTGTTTGTGAGGTCAGGCACTGATGTTGGACGAGAAGGTCTGGCTCGCAGTCTCCGCTCTAATTCATCCCGAAGGTGTTCTATCGGGTTGAGGTCAGGACTCTGTGCAGGCCAGTCAAGTTCCTCCACACCAAACTCACTCATCCATGTCTTTATGGACCTTGCTTTTGTGCTTTTGTCATCCCCAAACTGTTCCCACAAAGTTGGGAGCATGAAATTGTCCAAAATGTCTTGGTATGCTGAAGCATTAAGAGTTCCCTTCACTGGAACTAAGGGGCAAAGTCCAACCCCTGAAAAACAACCCCACACCATAATACGGCCCTGGGCCGAGACGACTGGGCCGGATTACCATTTAAAATAGTTCAGTTTTGTTGTTTCTTTAAGTTAATTTAGAAAAATGTTTGGAACATTTTATTTTAAGTGACGACCAAGCGGCCAGCGGCTGACAGTGAGTTAACCACATGTTTGATCAATTACCTCTCAAATCAACACTTGACTTGTCATGCCCATAATAAAATCAATAGATATAAAACACTCAACTCAATTCCCGCGCTATATGCAAATTTAACAAGTTCACGTCAACGAAAGCAACAGATATGAGCTGCATTTTATTTATCATCAGCTCATTTCAAGATCAAAGACTGCAATATGAGAGAGCGACCCAAGCACTGGTAAGATCATTTTAGTCTTATTAGTTTTAATGATGATGATTGTTTTTTTGATTATCTGAGACTTGCTTTCAGTTTCACTTGTGGCTGTTTGCATGTTGGCTTGCTTTACTCATTTGCGCCGTCATATCTGGCTACAACATGTCATATATAGCCTATAACACACTCACGTTTATTTTCTAACAATTTGACAGGAGGAAAAATGTACATATGTGGGTTAAACAACCAGATGCATTTAGACTTGTCCAGTTTCGTCTGAAATGTGTCCCAGTCCACCTTCTGAATTGGTTTGTTTGAGTGGTCGGATATAAATCCGTCTTGAAAGAATTTCGGAAGGCATTTACTCCTGGTCTTTTTACAATCAGATAGATGTCTGATCAGAGAAAACTAATGAAGTGACCAGGTGTAAAAAGTGACCAGGTCTTGCAGCTGTGCTGAAGGAACGCTGCGGCCACGGACTCTAAACACTGTCGCGGTAGCATGGTCTCGTTTTGTTTTCCACCAGCGCAGCACATCTCATCGTTTATTTTAATTAATGAATGTTTAAAATATAAAAAGAAGGAGAAGCCTAAAACAGGCCCGAAGCCCAGCCCGTATGTAAGGTATGATGTGAAAATTGTCCCGAAGCCCGGCCCTAGGGGCATAAATAAGTTGGGGCCCGTCGGGCTCGGGCTGAAATGCAGGGCTCTAATGTGTAGGTGCTTGATTTTATACACCTGTGGCAATGGAAGTGATTGGAACACCTGAATTCAGTGATTTGGAGGGGTGTCCCAATACTTTTGGCAATATACTATATATTATAACAGGACATAACCGTTAGTTATAAAGTATCGATGTAATATTGTTAGAAAATGAATGGCAATATATCAAGACATGATTGTATCCAGCACAGCTCTAGACTTGACCTAAGTCATGTACGAATGCCTCTGTCTAAAAGTGTATGTTTTTTGGGTTTGTAGATTTTTATGTTTTTGAATGTGCACATTAATGTGCATCTGAGCCATTAATTCCTCATGTGACAGAAAGATGAGATGACTGGAAAACGTTCTTTAGGAGAGTGAGAAAATGCAAAAAGCATCAAAGAAAGTCGGAAAAGTAAGTAATTGAGAAGCAGAAAGCTACGGCTTGATGGAGGGAACGCAAAGAAGGAGAAGTTTTCCTAACAGCTCAGATGAAAGAGTGGGAGCGATAGATGAATCACGGCTGGCTCTAATCAGGTTATCCTGACACTGGGATGACAGTGCAAGCTTTCCCCCCTCCGTCTTCATTTCGTTCCACACCGCCAAATTATTACAGATGCTCCCTTCATTTCTCCAAGAGCCACAGAAGTGTCTCCCTGCTGAGGATTCCTAGCCTCCCTCCCTCCCCGCTGCGTTTCCTCCTCATAAAGACCTTAAGCACCCTCAAGTGTTCCACTACCTCTTCACGGATCTTATTTGCGCGTTCCGCCTTGTGTACCTTCGCACCCACCTTCCTGTTGCTATTTTTTAATGAAACGTGAGACAAAAGAAATGCACTTCTTTGTGCAGCTTTTGAGATTTGCATACATGGAGTTGACAAGTAACACAGTATAGGCTATATTGTATATTTATTAGGGCTGGGCAAATTAACGCGTTAACGCGGGCGATTAATTTTTTCAGCTTAACGCATTAAAAATATTTAACGCAAATAACGCAGCGTCCGTTTTTGTATACATTTTTGCTTAGCGTTACATGATCATCACACTCTTATTCATGTAAATGCTTCCAAGCGCGACAAGGCACAAGCGAACGCGCTGTATGCCAATGTCCTGTGTGTGTGTGTGTGTGTGTGTGTGTGTGTGTCCTGTCTGTGTGGATGCGTCTTATGTCAGCTAATCAGGACACACACACACACACACACACACACACTCGACACATAGATAGACTCGCATCAGTTTCCTGCTCACATCGAGTTCTCTTTTGCTCTTAAACAAACAATAACACAGAGGATTTTGAGTATTCTCATATTAGGAGTCTTAAATTAGTTCAAAAACGTCTTAAATGACCTTAAAGAGTTGTGAGGAAATGAAATGCGCGGGACAGCGCGTGAGATCCGCTGCTGTTCTTAAAGGTCCTGTTCTTCGTGATCCCATTTTTCAAACTTTAGTTAGTGTGTAATGTTGCTGTTAGAGCATATATAATACCTGTACAATTATAAAGCTCAAAGTTCAATGCCAAGCAAGATATTTTATTTAACAGAAGTTCCCTTTCAAAGCCTACAGCGAACGGCCGGTTGGGACTACATCTCTGTACATCCTGCTTTAATTACGTCAGTAGAGCAGTTTGTCGACTAACCTCCGCCCACAAGAGTACGCGAAAAAGGGGGCGTGGTCTTGTTGCTCCCGCGTGGATAAGAGGAAGTGTTGCGTTCGGTTGCGTTTGTATAGTTTGTTTGTCGCCATGTCGTCGAGACGCTGTTATTTTCATCCCGTAGTCAAGTCACCTTTGTTTGGCTTTCCCAGGGACGCTGTACTTAGAGATCATTGAGCGCATGCATCCCCGTTATGGTAAGAGGCGTGACTTTTCCGGTAACGTGCGCTCTGCGTGCCCTAAGCTGCTGTCGAATCACAACACGGGAACCGCTGGCACAATCAGAACTCGTTACGTGTTTCTGAAGGAGGGACTTCATAGAACAGGGAAATCTTTCAAGCCGTTTTGAGGACAGTGAAAACAGCAGTATACAGATAAGTAAATTGTGTGAAAAATACAGTTTTTTTTACACGCGAAACATGAACACATGTTATATTGCACACTGTAAACACAATCAAAGCTTCAAAAAAACACGAAAAACGGGACCTTTAAAGTGACAGGAGCACTGATGATGCCTGTCATTAATGTTCATCAAAGAACAACGGGAACAGAGAAAATTGTAGCTTTAATGATGATTCCTCTATATTTAATTTATTATTTATGCAGTTAAGAAAGATAACTATTACATTTCTGTATATGTATAACAGGGAAGGCCATGGGTAAATATAACATTTATTATTTTGGGTTTATGTAAAGATTGTTTTAAGTTGACTTAAATTAAAAGTTGTTTTTTTTATATGTAAACGTCATTAATGTTTCATTGAGACATCAGTATCAGTGATACTGTCCTTCATTCATAAAACATGACAATACAACACATATTTAAAATATGCTGTCTTTAAATTGTTTATACATTAATTTGGAGAGTAACTGAAATTATTACAATATCAAAATATTAAAAACGTAAAATATTAAAAACTTGCGATTAATCGCGATTAATTACAGAAAAAAATGCGATTAATTCGTTTTTTTTTTTTATCGATGCCCAGCACTAATATTTATATAATATATGTATGTTACTTGTTAGCTATCCATGTATGCTAATGATGAATACGTGAGAACAGCGTTTTTTTTTTTTTTAGTTACATTTTAAATGTTATTTATTTATTAATTCTTTCTTGTTTTTTTGTTGTTGTTTTTTGTGTAAAAGAGTATAGCATGTCCCTGCAGGACTTTTGTCACTGCCATGTCATCATCTCGGTTATATGTGTGTATGTTTAATTATTTTATTACTCGTTGCTAGTTACTTTGGGAGTATTTAAAAACCTTTTCTATTACAATTTTTTTTGAAGTCCATGATGTGACCCAATCAATGGAAGGTCATCTGACATTCCACTCTAATTTTGTTCCCTATTCTCTGTAGATTTTCCTCTGTCCTTGACATGAATTCTAGCGAGTATGGATCGCTCCATGCGGCACTAAATTGGGAATGGATTTTTGTTCCAAAAGGTTTCGCGCCGCTTGAAATGTCAGAGACCAACTCAGTTTCTGAGCGTCTGAAATTGCTGAATTACTGTGGGCATTTTTGAAGTTCGGATTACTTTGCAGCTGGTCACTCCAGTAAAACGGCACTGCCATAAACTTTTCACTTTCTCTTTGTGTGCTGTTGTCTGTTGCCTCGACCCTCTTTTTTCCAATTGAAACCTCTGTTGCTATTATTTTGAAATGGTGTAGCTGGAGGTTTAAGTAATTTTACAGAACAATCGATATTTTTTATCTCTTAAACACCGTTCACACTGACATTTGCTGGAGGTTGACAGGTCTCTGTACATCCTGTACATACTCTGACCATTTCGGACCATTTCACATATAATCTTTTATTATATCCTTGCATGGGGACAGAGACCAATCATATAGAAGAGTAAAATCCCTCAAATTAATGTTAACTTCTTTTCCATCTTGCCTACACTCACATGAGCTCTCCACTGTCTTCACTCCCATTTGTAGTCATGCATCATATTGCAGCTCATTTGCATAGTTATACTATTCTCAACCCTGTATTTCTTCGGGTGGTCCTCAAGAGAACGCCAAAACTCAAAAGTGGAAGTTTTCACTTTTGTTTTTTCGGGTGCTTTTTGTTAAATGTTTAGTCTTTGCAAGAAAATTTTTGGCATTAAATATTTAGGCAAATACAACTTTATTAAACACTGCCACATGCAAATATTGTGTTTTGCAAGTTCTGCAAATATGAATCCAAAAAATGTCAAAGCTGGTCAACATGGTAACACTTTACAATAAGGTTGTATTAGTTAACATTAGTTAATGCATTAGTTAACATAAACTAACCATGAACAACACCTCTTTTCTGCATTAATCTTAACTTATGTTAATCTTAACATATATTAATGCATCTATTCTCGTTAACCGTGCAATTAGTTAACATTAACTAACCATGAACAATGCCTGTAGCTTTACTGTTTTTGTAAGGTTGTCTTACTGTACATATTTACATTAGTTTACGTTGCAGTTGACACACACTAAGGATGAACATTTCTAACTCACCATATTTACTCTAAAGGTAAAAATGCTGTTGTGTACTTTATCAACATTATTAAACAAAGCATGTATTAATGGTTTGTGAGAACCTTATTATCAAGTGTACCCTATTTCAATATTAGCTGATCTGTTAACATTTGTAGGTTCATTACAAAGCAGTAAATAATAATAAATGCTTTGTTAATGGCAAGTCATGTTAATAAAGAGTCTACAACTGTTAGTAATGCCTCAATGTTGAAATAGTGAACACTTTACAATAAGGTTCTCAAAAACCATTAATAATGCTTTGTTGAATATAAGTTGTAAGTCGCTTTGGATAAAAGCATCTGCTAAATGCATAAATGTAAATGTAAATATAAGTAATGAGAGTAAAGTGCATATAAACATGAACCTATCCGTTGATGTTCAGATGTTTCCACTTTAGAATTATATTTACCAACAGCATAAAATCAATGGCTTAAAATACATTTCTACATTTTGAGTAAGATGGTGAGCTAGAAATGTTCATCCTTAGTGTGTGTCAAGTGCTATGTAAACTAATGTAAATATGTACAGTAAGATAACCTTACAAAAACAGTAAAGCTACAGGCATTGTTCTTGGTTGGTTCACGTTAACTAATGCATTAACTAATTGCGCTGTTAACGTGAATACAGGGAGTGCAGAATTATTAGGCACGTTGATTTTCTGATCATATTTTTTTTCCAGGCACATTTGACCAATTCCAAACCACAGTAATCCTAATAACTACTATTGATTTAGTATTTAATAATGTATAAGTTATATATAATTGTTCATGAAGGCTGGAAATGAAAATCACCTTATATTCAGGTGTGCAGAATTATTAGGCATGTTTTCTTTTACAGATAAATTGAGCCAAAATAGAGATTTAACTCAGACTGAAAAGTCAAAAAGTATTAAATGCCCATGAGAAGGATGCAATACTAATGCAATACTAGACATTGCAGTTAAGGCATGACCATTGGACAGTGAAATGCTCGTTGGGTCAGCAGGGTCAGACAAAAACATGTGGCGGAGAAAAGACGCCTGTTAACTGCAAAAGAATTAAGAATTAAGGTGAAGAATTAAGTGTGAAACCATCAGGAACCCTTTAGTCTCCAGCGCCACCATTTTCCAAAGCTGCAACCTACCTGGAGTCTCCAGAAGTGCAAGGTGTCAGGATCTCAGAGACTTCAGTTAGGTAAAGAATCCTAAAAAATGACCCCCACTAAATAAGAATCACAAGCTGAAGTGTTGTAAAATACATGAAGAAGGTTTTTTTATAGGCTTTATGGACAGATAGGTTGAGAGTGACTCTTGAAGGACCAGCACCACATCCTCTAGTACCACTGTTTGAAGAATTCATCTTCCAGAATCTGGCAGTACGTTTTGGGAGTTAATTTTTAGTCCATCTCTGCAAAACGGACTTCAGGATGGACTAAAATGAACTCACAAAACGTACAGCCAGATTCTGGAAGATGAATTCTTCAAACAGTGGTACTAGAGGATGTGGTGCTGGTCCTTCAAGAGTCATTCTCAACCTATAAAACCTATAAAGCCTATAAAAAAGCAGGCTTCATGTATTTTACAACACTTCAGCTTATGATTCTTATTTAGTGGGGGTCATTTTTTAGGATTTTTTACCTAACTGAAGTCTCTGAGATCCTGACACCTTGCACTTCTGGAGACTCCAGGTAGGTTGCAGCTTTGGAAAATGGTGGCGCTGGAGACTAAAGGGTTCCTGATGGTTTCACACTTAATTCTTCACCTTAATTCTTAATTCTTTTGCAGTTAACAGGCGTCTTTTCTCCGCCACATGTTTTTGTCTGACCCTGCTGACCCAACGAGCATTTCACTGTCCAATGGTCATGCCTTAACTGCAATGTCTAGTATTGCATTAGTATTGCATCCTTCTCATGGGCATTTAATAATTTTTGACTTTTCAGTCTGAGTTAAATCTCTTTTTTGGCTCAATTTATCTGTAAAAGAAAACATGCCTAATAATTCTGCACACCTGAATATAAGGTGATTTTCATTTCCAGCCTTCATGAACAATTATATATCACTTATACATTATTAAATACTAAATCAATAGTAGTTATTAGGATTACTGTGGTTTGGAATTGGTCAAATGTGCCTGGAAAAAAAATATGATCAGAAAATCAACGTGCCTAATAATTCTGCACTCCCTGTAGATGCATTAATATATATGTGAGTTAACTTTAACAAAGATTAACTAATGCTGAACAGAGGTGTTGTTCATGGTTAGTTCATGTTAACTACTGCACTAACTAATGGTAACCAATACAACCTTAAAGGGTTGGAGACACCTGGACCAAAACAGATAAGGTAAAACAACATACACATATTAGAATATCACTGCTCACATGTCTACAATCCCAGTTCTCTGATGAGTGAATGACTCAGGTTGACTGTTGAGTCTTTTGCTTTTTCACATCTGGAAATTGGCAATGGACCACTTGGAGTAGATCTTGGCGCTGCTGCTCATCCTTTATAGTTATAGTTGTGAAACCAACAAGTTATGACCAAAATACTGTATAGTCTTTGTACTTTTCAGTCTGCAACCACAGTGAAATTTCTAAAGAGATTAGTTTTAATTGATTTAGAACTAACATAATAAATAATTATTCCACATTAGCATGACACGGCACGAAATGTCATGTGGTAAATGCACATGAATTTTTACTGCATTTATATTTTCCCTAAGAGGAATCAAAAAAAGCAAAAGCACTTTAGAAAAGCTTAACTTTGTATTTGAGGACCACCCTACTGGACCTGCCCATATAGTTTTGCCAACGGCGCTGCCGCTCATGTCAATGGAAATCAACAAGTCTCATTTAAAATGAACAACTTTTCCATTGTTTTGATGCTGCAAGTCACTGCCAGTGTGAACAGGGTTTTTGGCATTTCTTTAGGTGTATTGAAAGCCTTGAGTCCGTCTTGACCTTTTCAGCTTACAGTTTGAAACTGGTTTCAAGTAATCTTGATAATGAGATCTATTTTTGCTCAGATGATGAAAAATGCCATATTTAATTTAACACAATTGAAAACACGGCTATGAGAGATAAATGTGTAGTTCATTCAAATGGGTTATTACTCTGAACTATTTGAGATGTCTCTTGCTTTGAGTTTTTTGTGTGTGTTAATATTTCAGTCGAGGTACCAGTTATGTAAATCATAGATGTCTTTGTTGCAGGACAGAGGAGAAGAACAAAGAATTAAAACCCAGCCACCCACAGTCAAGGCTATCTTTATCCATGCTAAGTTACATTTCATGCCATTCTGTCTTTATCATGGCCTCATTTATGGCAAACGGTCCGTCTGGATGCATCTTGGCGCTCGGCAGCTTGTGCTAATAAGCATGTTGAAGTGCTTTGCTTAACATCATTCCGACTGACCACCCTCAGGTTGGTGGTGGGTGTAAAATGTGGATTCTGCTGGTGAGAGCTAATGAGTGGCGACGGCTGCCTGCAGATTGAAAGCCCTAATTGCTCAATCATGCTCAAGTTCCAGTGTTCAACCGTGTTTCAGGAATCGTGATATTCCATAAGGGCTCATGGCCAAAGCACTCCTTCATTTTAAATGTGTCAATAAGCACTTGTGCCAAGTTCTTTCCAGACAGGAAAGCAATTGGCAGTCAAGTTGAGCCAGAAAGTAAGCATGTACCTACACCACTAAAGATCACTGAAGCTTTATTGACTTCATGTGAAAAGAAACCGCCAGAAGAACTCAAACCTAGACTGAATTTACTCTTTACCTCAAGCTTTTCAACAAATGACCGGAGACTTTCCAATTGGAGTTACGTTGTTAAAAAAGAAATAACCTATGAGTTGTCACTTGGCTATAGGGCTGGCTATAATGGTCTGGCCAAGTTATATTGATCGGTTCAGTCTCTAGAAGGCTTAACCTCATCATTGACCCGTTGAGGCTATCGAGATCTATAGAAAGGAAAGTGAACTTCATCCACTACATTCAGAGGACCATTTATTCCTGAATTTTATACAAGTAGTGCTTTCTACATGCTTTTTTGGATGGCTGTTCATTCCTGATTTTGCAGAGAAGGTGCAAAACTAGAGGGCAGAATATTGCAATAATTTTCCTTTTAAATGGTAATTTGATTTGAATTTATGAAGGTGTTGGAGTTACCTGTCTGGGGCTGCTCAAAGCCCTATTGACCCCTACTATCATTCACCAGCTTCTCATTTCTTCACCTTAAATTCAATGCAGTTATCCCAATCATGTTTGAAATCATACGGATATAATGCTGCTAACCTCATGCCAAGGGCAGTAAATCTGTTCTGGTCCACCCCATTCAGCATTACCCATGAAGAGGATTCCCTAGATTTGACCAGAGGCGCCTCTGTTTAACCGTGATAAAAATCCTTGGAATGATAAATAATTCCCATTATTCTCCCTGCGCTCACAGGAAAGGGGATAGCATGGAGTGAAACCTCAGATGACCTTTCTCTCCAGCACTACACATCATAAACCATTAGACTCCATTATGGACAAGGTCATAAAAGGATATGTCCGTTAGCACGGACTAGTGCCTCAGTTGTGTCATAACTCAGCTGCCATCAGAGCTTAAATTGACAGCATGAAGGAGTTGTCATTGCATGTCAGCTTGTGATTGGAAGAGGGGCTTTTTTGTTTTTTTCAAAAGAGGCCATTTCAGCTTTGATTTTGATTGAAGGAAGCAAGACCGTGTCCTTGGACGGGCAATAGTGGGTATCCTGCAAACATTGGGCTGGTCGTAGAAGACGGAGGCGATTAGAATCAAAATATCTCTGTGAATGAGATATAGTCATCACATCTCTCCTGTTGCCGTAGTTGGATCGAGCTGATCCAGGCATGGTGTTTTCAGATCGATCGTTGTTTCTGAGGTATTGGCGATGCACCCTTGTTAGGATCTTTGGATTCTCTGTAGAGGAGATGAACACCGCTGAGATTAACTTGGATCCTGCCGATGTGGATGTGAGTGTGTAGTTTGATACTGCTTTCCATCTCAAATAAAGTCAATTTGACTGCAATTTTCCTTTGGTAAAAGCAGGCCAGCTGTCAAATACAGCATGCTGTTATTGAATACCCACAACATCATAAAGTGCTTATTCTTGTAGAGATAACATCATTGATGTGATACAGCTTTTTTTGACAGCAACTCTTGTGTTCTTTTGATATGTTATATATTTAAGGTCTTTCTTGAAGCCTTTCCTATTTGAAGTGGACCTGGAGACAAGATCTCCTTATCTTTTACATCCTTCTGAGTGTTCTTTAGACTCATAGTCGACACTCTTGTCTCAACTGATTTCTGAATTGTACTTCTTGTCATTTCCAGCTGCATTATAGCCAGGGGTGCAATAACTTTTTTGGTCTGGTTCTCAAGGGATTACTTGGAGATTCTGCTTGGTACTCACTAGTGTTCATTTCATTAACGAAAATGACACAAAATGTTCGTTGACAATCTTTTTTTCCATGACTAAGACGAGACGAAGAAGAGATGACACAAACGTCATTAAACAATAACTCTGACTATATCAACATGCAATATTGTTGATGAAAAAAGACAAGACTAAAATGTAGTTTAAAAGATACAAAATTTGACCAAAATCACTCTGTTTTTGTCGGGGGGAAAAAGAGGAGCGTTCGAGCGTTCGAGCCCTCATGCTTGCGGTTGCCAGATTTCAATTATTTAAATCCACCAATCAGAGCTCTTTTAATGTAAGCCCGCTGAAATCGTTCCAATGGAGGCTTACGATCGCGGGTGAAGGTCGCTGCGCATTCGGTCTTTTCAGCCCACATAAGGGTTTAATTCCAATTCTTTTATCTGACTCCTTTTTATCATAATCTCGAATTTAGGTTTGAATGCCATTTAGTTATTTGGTCATGTATATTTAATAGTTAATCACACATTTAATTATTCTGTTTAACCCTTTGTTGAAATTATACCCGTTCATAATCTACTAGAGATAGTTAATAATTCCAGAGTAAGTCAGAATAGATCAAAATGTAACAATTTATTAACAGTCAGGTAAATGTATAATGCCAATTACATAATCAATTCAAATATAATCCATACATAACATCAACAACTCTGAAGTAAAGAGTGAAAGATGCATACCTGACTTATTTGAATATTACATAACGCTGAGCGTCTAGTAGATTACAGTATCACGACCTGAACCTTTTGTCACACCTCCTTATATGCTCAGACCAAGACAGAAATCTCTTTCCGATGGAAACACGTGTTAACAATGGGAATTTACATTTAATCACTTTCCCATATGACCTGTATTGACAAAAGACCAAATGGTTGAAGCCACACTCACCGTAATAAGCCAAATTTCTCTAATTCTTAAAACCTTTATTATCTTCTTGTTTAGTTCTGTGGTGATGAGATCTTTGTACCAGTCGCACTGAGACAGTTCAAACGATATCAAACACGGATAATACTGTATCACATTAAACCATGTAGGTTTTGGGGTAATTTTAGGTGATCTCCGTATGAGAGGCAGTAGAAGTTTAGGGGAGGGGGTCAGCAGAGAAAGATGTAGATTAGGTGGTAATGAGGTGAGACTTGCGTCTCGGATGGTGTGTAAGAGACAGTTCAGATGTTAATTTCTAGAAAATGTCCTTTGTCTTCTCGGGGAGTACTTGTTCTCAATTCAGATATTCCGGCATGCTAGTGTCTTACAAGAACACGTATTATATCTGGTGTTTTACTTCAAATTTTCAATCTGGCAACCATTTGCATGCTCTCTCTCTCTTGTGTGGATGATCTGAAAACACCAATAAACAAGTAAGCTGCATTTAAGTAATCTCCATTTGAAGATTTTCTGCTTAAATTAAAGTGTCATTCAGTCGGTCTTTGTTCTGTCATGACTCACGAGCCGCTTGTGCTGTTTGTGTGACTAAATCTGTCATCAAACCTTCTCAGTGATGAACTGTAATAAATCCAAGCATGGATCTCTCGACTATTTGCGATTGTTTGCTGAATAACTGCACTTACGCAACCTCTGTGTGACAATACAAAGTCTTTTTTGCCGTTGTTTTAATAAAAAAAAAACATTAAAGTAATGTGGAGTTTCACCGTTTTAAATTTATAGAGAAGTTTCTTATTTTTCTAATAGGCCTATATGATAAATAGCCTATAATAAATCATTAAACTAGATGAGGTCAAATAAACCTTACTTATGGGTCAACGTTCTCTTGATTTGGGCTTATAGGTAAAAGTGCAACAATTCTGATGAAATGTAAAAATACATTTCTCAAATGACACCAATCGTTGTGATTATAATATTTAGCAAAATCATTGGGATTATCAATGCAGCATGACGAAAACTAGACTAAAATGCTGAGACACTTAGTCGACTAAACTTGACTAAACAAAAACAGGACATGGTTGACTAAAATACTGATAGTTGAGATAAAAAACTAAAAAGCACATCAATTCAGGAATCAATTCAGTTTATGAGCGCTGTCTGGAATGCGGCCCTCTCTCTGTCACAGCGCGAGTCCCGATTTTCGTCTCTTCTTTTGCGTTTTTTTCGCGTAAATCTTATCATGATTGCTATATTATAAATCCTACTCCAGTAAGTAAACGTGTCCCTGTCCCAAAAATTGTTGGTACTCAAAAGAGCTTCCCTCCACGTTTTCTGCTGCGTCCCATTTATTTTTACCACGTATGCGCACCTGCGCACCAGTTATGTGCGCCCCAGATTATAGCATGCTTTAAATCAAGATGGAAAAAGATGAGTAGGTAGCATTCTGCTGTCTTGAACTGGAATCTGTAGATTATCCTGACAAGAAGGCGAATCTGAATCCCTCAGTACTCCTGAAACATGCCAACAAATGTCACACAGCCGAGCTGATCCCTGAGCAGCGAGTTAAACAGGAGAAGGTTTCCAGCCTTCCGGCAGCTCACAAAAGCTGGCAGTACAAATAAAGGCCGACACACAGCACACAGAAGCAAATCAGACGCAGAGGCCTCTTGTGTATTTGCATGACCTTGAGACAAACAGTTTGGGCAGGTAGTACTTCATCTTGCCTTGTGTTTGTCCCATTGGTGAGGTTTTATGGATTCAGCACATCATCCTTCGGTATCTGATCTTCAGGAAAAAAGAGCCTAAGTTCACTTTGCAGAAGGACAAATGCACTCAAACTCTTAGAGACAATTTCCTTTTGCTACTGTGGTTCACCAGAGACCCATTTGATTGACAGCTATATAGTATTATTAAGAAAGGCACTTCTTCTGTTAATTGCCTTAAAAATAAACCTTCATATAGAAGGTTGGGAACTGAGCACTTACACTTATATTGTATTGGTCCCCCTTTTGCTGCCAAAACAGCCCTGATCCGTCAAGGCATGGTGTATTCTGACATCTTTCAATTAGAACAAGCATTAACTTCTTGAGCAATTTGAGCTACAGTAGCTCGTCTGTTTGATCGGACCACACGGGCCAGCCTTCGCTCCCCACTTGCGTGACCCATGACCCTGTCGCCGGTTCACCACTGTTCCCTCCTTGGAGCACTTTTGATAGATACTGACCACTGCAGACCGGGAACACCCCACAAGAGCTGCAGTTTTGGAGATGCTCTGACCCAGTCGTCTAGCCATCACAATTTGGCCCTTGTCAAACTCAAATTCTTACGTTTGGCCATTTTTCCTTCTTCTAAAACATCAACTTTGAGGACAAAATGTTCACTTGCTTACTAATATATCCCACCCACTAACAGGTGCCGTGAAGATGAGATAATCAGTGTTATTCACTTCACCTGTCAGTGGTCATAATGTTATGTCTGATTGGTGTATAACTGATTACATTTAACTTAAACCTCTCGACAAACGTGCCGGTGTGTTTTGCTGGATTTTCTTCAAATAACAGCAAAATAGACTTAAAGTATATGGTCATTTATGGTCATACAGATAAAAGTAACTGTAAATGCCAGATAATAAAATGCAAATACCTGTAATACCAGAACCAAATAATTTTGAGTTTATTCAAATTTTGTTGAAGACGGTTGGTGTTTTTTGATTCTAGGTAATATTCGCAGCATGTTGATATACAGTGGTAATTAAATTCCATCAAATAATTAGAAAGTGATTTGTTTTCTTTTAAAAAAGTTGTTTATCCACCATTTACTGATGAAATCTGGTTTCTGGTCTGCTGTGTGTGAGTGTGTAGCCATTTGGCAATAATTTAAATAATACATTATTAACATTAAAGATGAACAGATAAGGTTAATGTGGTTCAAATGACTCATCAAATGTCTCTTGTAACACAAGGCTTTTAGCTCAGTAGTACAATATGCCAGTCTCCCTCCCTTCCCTGCACTTCCCTTCCAGTTATCTTTGTCTTTGTCACCGCTGTGCAATGCTAACAGCTGTGTTCACACCGCCATGGCTTCTACTCACTGCAAAGAACATTCACACTCAGCACATGTTGTGTTAATGAGGAACAGAGATGCGGTTAAGGCCCAGGGCACAAACCTAGCTAGCACCATCAGCACCACGACGACTGGGGAATAGATGCACGCCGGCTTAGCTCAGCCCAAATGTTTCCCCTTTGTGCTCTTCCAGGACCATGCAACTTTCCAATATCTCAAGCAGAATCAGAGGGATCGCGATAAAATGGGCTCAGATCAAATGGCAAAACTCAACTTTGATTCGTAGCTGTCAGTCTGTCGGTCCCTTTCTGATCTCATGCTACGTAAAGGGCTCTTGGTCTTGAAAGTGAGTGACACAGCTCTGGGATTCCGTGATGAAGGGAATGAGAGAGGAGAGGAAAATAAGGAAATGTGGCAGCATAACATCATGATACTATGGCTCCTGAAGGGCTCAGTTGCTGAACGTGGTTACTGATTGTTTCATCATGTATTAGTTCACTTTTTCCTTTTAGTTGCAGTGAGACTAGATATTCATGCGTTGCAAAGTTGGCAACATTTTATTTGACATGACGGGTCCATCTTCACTATAGTTTGGTGAATGAAATAGTTTTTCGTGATCTAGACTCGATCTATGCTTCTTGGACATCATCTAATCTCATTTCAATAAAATAGTCAGTTATTTTTATTTTGACATGAAAGGATTGTAAAAACTTTACAGACAACAAATCAAGTAGCAATAGCAACAGGTTAACAGATCAACAACATTAACAGAAATTAAATGTTTTAATTCAAAATGTATTAGTAATCCAGTAACTGACTAGTTGATTGATAAGGTTGATTAGTAGTTTAGTATGGGCAAGTGCCACTTGATGCCACAGAAAATGAAAAAATTTATATTACGGTAACACTTTAGAATTCTGTTCATCAAATGAGTAATTCTAGTAACTGACAAGTTGATTGAAAACGTAAAAATTATATTACAGTAACACCGCTGTTAATGGATAACTACACAGGAATAAATGAGTAACACAATATTATCATTCTACACTGCAAATTTTTTAACTCATTTAAAAAAAAGGTCAGTTTAATGTAATTTAGGTTGAAACAAGGACGTAACCATGTCTTGAACCATGTCTTGGATATTTTAAGATATAAGCAAAAATAAATTCTAGGTCTAATTTGGGAAATAATGATTTCAAACTATTTGCAAATAATATTTGCACATATGTACTTTTATTTGTATGCCCAGGGGCGCTGCTAGCAATTTTGGGCCCTATGAAAGAATATGATGTTGGGCCCTCTACCACACCAACCTAGCTATCCAAAATATTTGTCTGCAATTTAATAAAACTGACCAATTAAGCTCGCTCAACCCAGAATGGCCCAATTGGCTGATGAAACATTGATTAAAATTAAGATACAATTTATACAAAACTTAATGAAGTGATCATGTCTGATCAACTCCATTCATCTTATGATGTGTCCTATCTCATGCTGTTCACTTTTCATAATCGACATAGATTGACAACATAGACATAAAAAAACAACATTATAATATTTAAACATAAATATAAAAATATATACCTTAATGGCTGCAACAATTATAGCACAGAGAAATTTAATGTCGGAGTGGGATATGAGTGAACGTAGTTTTACCGGTGAGTGTGAGCAGTTCATGAGTGCTTTGCTGGATTTTGCTAGAAATGCGCCATCATTTTTTATATTTGTAACTCTTTGGTAGATTATATATTTATAATACATTACTACTAGTCATGGGCGTCGGAAGCAAAAAAAATGTGGGTGGGTCCTCAGAAATTTTTTACTGGAGTAGATGCCAATTACAAATATACCGCTTTACTTGGTAAACGTACAGGTCGGAAAGACAAAATTACGTAAATCAATCGCTATTTCATTGAGAGCGACAGTAGTGTAGGGGTAAGACGCACGGCATCTAGTTTTGACACAAATCGACCCGCGGTTCGAGTCCGGCTTTCGCCGAAATCAATCTTCTCCGTTTTCCCATCACATATCAAATCGGAAAGGCATTTATTTTCAATACAAATTAAGAAAATATTAGAAAAGTGGAAATAAAGCGTCTAATATGTGTTTAATAATAAGTGTTTATCGATTAGGGTTAGGTAAACAGACATGTGCTGAATGTTAGAGACGATAAAAGTGAGTGGGTCCAATATCATTGATCGTAAAAAGTGGGTGGGTCTTGTCCCACCTACATACAATGGTTCCGACGCCCATGCTACTAGTGCTGTTACTACTAATAAAAACGATCTCTGGGGGCCCCAAAAGTGTGTGGGCCCTTAGAATTGTCCTAACTCCCCCCCCCCCCTTAGCTGCGCCCCTGTGTATGCCTTATATGTTGAGAATGTAAAACGTTTCTTGTCTCGTAACTTGGAATTACATGAATCACATAAATGCATATTTTCAATTCAAAATGACCATATTTGAGAAAAGAATGTGGTCAGTCGTTTAACATTTCTATCGCAAAACCCTTGACGTGTATTAAATGTGTCGCTATTTGCATCTTACCTCACTTTCTTTCAACGTTAAACTGATGCTTAGCGCTGGAATTCACACTCTGCTTCTTTGAACAGAAAACCCCGCCTACTTTGATTTGATTGGCCATCATAATCATTTTGGCATTGACAAGCACCGTTGGGCTGCTGAGGCAGACCAGACAAAAAAAAATTAACTTTTAAAGGTTCATAACTAATGTGAATAATGCACAATGTATAATGAATCTGGGAGATATAAATAGTAGTTATTGATTAGCTAATAGTGAACTACCTCATTCAACTGAGCGCTATCACTTACTAATGAATTAATCAGAGTTTCTTATTAGTTAATGGTTACTACAATGTTAATATCTTGTTTCTAATTTGTTCCTGTGTAGTTATTTATTAATGACGGAACAGTATTCTAAAGTGATACCGATATTACTGTAAATGTTGTTGTGTTGTCAATGTTTGTTTGACTTTCAAATGTTTGCATTATAAATCTTTGTTGAATGTCTAGCATTTAGTGTGCATACCAATTCTAACTATATTGCAACACATTTGATTATCTTTATTTTTCCATGACGGCATTGTCAAAACTTTACTATCAGCAAAACAGACCATAGGAGGCACAACGCAATATTAGCAAAGCTAGCACAGGTTAACCACACAACAATGGTTCTGTACTTACTAGCAGTCCAATAGTTGATTAATGACACTGACTATAGTGAGTTTTTAGGGGTTTTTTTTGTAGTTCTTTGGCTTTTAAGATTTAAATTTTTGGCTTAGTTGATCTCAGATGATGAATGAAGAGATACAACTTCTCAGAAAGGGTTTCAGCATGTGGACAGTTAGCTTTTTTTTTTTTTTTTTTTTTTTTTGCAGAATGCAGTTAGAAACTTCTACCAGCACATTGTAAACCCAAATAAGTTGGCAAAAATCTTTTTTTTTTTTAAATGAGGCAATCGGTTACATCACATTTTCTAAGTCAATTTAAAGTTTAAGTAAGCAGCACTTGCAGATTTTTATTATTACATTTGAATTGCTCAACTTCAGATATTTGAGTAAACTCATTCATACAAAATTATTAACTTGGACTAGTCAGTTTTGTGAACGCAAAAGATAGTTCTAAATACTCGTAAAAGTTAATTTGGTTGAACTAATTTGTTTAATTTGAGTTGGCTCTACTCAAACCAATTAAGTATTTTGAACATTAGGGTTTACAGTGCAGGCTTATTTTGTAAATGCATACCTTTGCACATCCCTCAATGGTAAAAACACCCCTGCTTAAACAAGGTGATGTACTGGCTTTAACTGGTTTAAGTTGGTCTACTATCCTCACCAAGCTGGTCTTCAGATGGTCTAGATTATCTTCTGGACAAGCTGGTGTTTAGTTAGTATAGCTGGGTATAGCCAGCTCCTCCCCCAGCCTGACCAGCTGAAAATGTCCAAAACCTCTCTAAAAACCAGCCAACAGACCATACATCCGAGGCTAAGAAAACAGCTAAGACTAGTTTAGGCTGGCTTAAGATGTTTTTGCTTGCTTGTTTGTTTTCAGCACGCCACAACACAACTGCATTAATGGAAAGGGAGCTTTTGCACAACGCTGCATTTCAAGTCGCTCCTGACCACTAGGGGAAGTAAATTAAAATAATTTGTATTTACTGCTTTACAAGAATCTTTACAATAAATTCTTTATGTCTTGAGAACCCATGCATTTTTGTTCTGCAATTAAAGCAGTTTGAATTAACTCGAAACAATTAATTTACCTTGCTAGCTAAGTAATTACCCTAATTAACTAAAGTAGGAGCAAAGCTGCAGAAACGGTATTCATGGGAATGCCTTTGAGCAAGGAAAAATTAGCCATCGCTGAAGGTGATTATTATTGCCTAAGTACTGGTTTCATTTTTCAGTGCAATAAATTAGCTCTAGAGTAAAACAAAGCTAGCACGCAATGCATGATGGGCAAATTATGTCAGTGCAATACACTCTGAAGTCATGTCTCCATTAAAATGCACTATTTTCAGAAACTTTTCTCAGTATAAGGTCAAACCGTCTTATTATTCAGTATTTAATTTGTTGGATCACTGTTTTGTCCCTTCTGTGGCTCTGTGTTTAAGCAAGGTGCCTTTTGTAGTTCATACAGCCGCAGCATTTTATCTCGTTAAGATACAGTAATTAGGAGACCTTCCTTTTATGTTGTACTCAAAGCTTGGCTTCTACTTATTGCTTGTCATTTCTCCTAGCAATGTTAACACAGAGTTTAAAAAAATCCACAAGGTAATCCACAGAAAGTTCAGAATTGACGCAGCTTAAACACACGCTAACTTATACAAGACTGGACAAACACTGAGTGACTGTAAGGAACTAAATACACATGGTGATGGACTAAATGATGAACAGCTGTGGTGAAGATTAGTGTCCATGGAAACTGATGAGTTGTGGGAAAACTCAAACAAAGAAACATGTGATTAATGAAAAGCCTGTGTTCGAAATCGCCCCCTCATTCACTATTCCTTACATCACTCCACTAATATAATCATAATAGTTAAAGGAGTGAATGAAAACGAGTGAGTGAATTTGGACACTTTTGCATAGTTTCTGCTTGCTGTTAAATAATTATTTGAAACGTAGCAAACTGGCAGCTCCAGTAGTAATGAAAAGATTTATATTGAACTCTGCCATGGAAATTAGCATGTATCAACCATAATTAAACAATTAATAATCAATTAAAAATAATTTATACCTGTATGATATTACACTGGAAAATTGATGGTTGATCGATTCAGCTACTGGCGCCTTTTCCTGACGAGGCACGGGAATTCATTCAGTGCGCGACTCGAACAGTGCATTATGGGTATTCTCTAGCCGCTGGGCGTACACTTGTTATTTTGGTGCATTGTGGGATTGAATGAGTAATTGAAACATTCAAAGAACCATTTTGTTCAATGCCGCCAATGAATTTCGGCATGAAACACTGTTGTGGTGTTGCCGAGAGACATTTGTGTTTGTGTTTTAACATTGTTTGGAACTACAATATATTGCCAAAAGTTTTGGGACACCCCTCCAAATCGTTGAATTCAGGTGTTCCAATCACTTTCCATGGCCACAGGTGTATAAAATCAAGCACCTAGCAGAGTGCAGAGGCTTCTACAAACATTTGTGAAAGAATGGGTCGTTCTAAGGAGCTCAATGAATTCAATCGTGGTACCGTGATTTATTGCACAGGTGGCAACCTGTCCATTCATGAAATTTCCTCACTACTAAGTATTCCACAGTACATTTTTAGTGGTATTATGACAAAGTGGAAGCAATCCGGAACAACAGCAACTCATCCACGAAGTGGTAGGCCACGTAAAATCACAGAGTGGGGTCAGCGCAGAAGTCGCCAACTTTCTGCTGAGTCAATAGCTACAGACCTCCAAACTTTGCATGACCTTCAGATTAGCTCAAAAACAGTGCGTGAAGAGCTTCATGGAATGGGTTTCCATGGCCGAGCAGCTGCATCCATGTAAAGTTTGGTGGAGGGGGGATTATAGTGTGGGGTTGTTTTTCAGGGGTTGGGCTTGGCCCCTTAGTTCCAGTGAAAGGAAATCTTAATGATTCAGCAAACCAATAAATTTTCGACTAAAAATCGACTAAAATGACGTTAGGAAAAACAACATTTAATGAATAAGCTGCGCACTGTGCGCAGTACTTGGTAGCCTTGTTGTCTGCCTAAATTAATTATAAATAAACATAAAAAACTAGTAGGCTATTTGCAGAATATTAAATAGTTTTTGAGCTGATTATTTTGCACTGAAATGAGGCTCTGACACACGAGTCTGTCGGCTCTGACAGCGTTGCATCACGTGCACCTGCGCAATATCATAGCCTATGAGTTCCAAGAATATAGTACTATGTGTTGTCAACTAGATATCATCACAAGAACTTTTGAGGAATATGCAACATAATTTAGACAATTGTTTTTGTCATATGTATTATAATAACTGACAGACTATCATTTCAGCCGCTCTGTGCAGCTCAAACATAGGAGCTCAGCTTCGCGGCTGAGACACGAATAGACTATTAACTTAAAGCTTTTACTCTTAAACACAAAAGGCACGTCCACTTTAATAAAAAAGGAATATTTATTAAACAAGCCAGATCAAGAGCAGAAAAAACGCTCACAATTAAATAAATAATATACAAGAAAACTAGCCTTCTTCAATCTGTCTCTCTTCTCGAGTGGGTTGGGCTAATCCAAAAGAAGTGAAAACAAGGGGGTGTTCTGAAGACAGACTGTTACCTGTGAAACAGGGGTGCTCTGAAAACACCCCCATTAGCAATTAGTGCTTTCCACCTGATGAAAATGAAAGCGGCGCGGCGAAACTGATGAAATGAACGCAGCAAAACTGATGAAATGAACGCGGCAAAACTGACAGTACAGATCCACTTAGCGCGGTGTTGTGACGCTTCCCCTCATGTGTATGTTGATGGCCGTTCCTCAAGTTTACCGCTATGGGTGTGCGTTTGAGCCAGCGGGGAATGACAAAGGACCCGCGAGAGACTTCTCTTCGCCAGTGGGTTGGGCTAATCCAAAAGAAGTGAAAACAATGGGGGTGTTCTGAAGGCAGACTGTTACCTGTGAAACAGGGGTGCTCTGAAAACACCCCCATTAGCAATTAGTACTTTCCACCTGATGAAATGAACGCGGCGCGGCAAAACGGATTAAATGAACGCAGCAAAACTAATGAAATGAACGCGGCAAAAAATTGACCAATCAGAATTTTGGTCGAGCCAGAACGTATCGACTAATCGACTAATCGACTGGGAGATTACAGCCCTAGTAAATAGTGGTGCTAAATCATTGAAAACCGCTAAAAACCACTCAACTCTTTCTCTGCCAAACACACAATTTTCCAGTATTTGTGAGAAAGTGCTTCCCTGCCAAACACTGAATTTTACGGGTTTCCGTGTTTTCACTGTTATACGCTAGGATGCGCTATTACGCATCAAAACACAGACGAGAAAGACACAAAAAAAACAAGCAGATGCATATGTAAAATAACGTGATCATCAACATTCAACATCATATAAATCAAAACTGCCTAATGTTGCTGAATAAAATGTCGACCCAGGACGAGCTATAGGACTGTGCAAGCATTAGGGGTGTTGATGGACTCCATCTATTCCATCTGTGTTTGATCATTGTTCTGAATCTGATCTGAAGTCTTTTTCTCAGGTTTTTGTTCAAAATGTAGCTTTTTTGGTACAACTTACCCATAATGAAGTGTTGATAAAATAGGAATGCATGAAGCTTTTTTGTTTAAAAGCAGAGGGTCTGCTCTTTCTTTTGATATATTGCATGCTCAGATATTCATACAACAAAATATTCTATGGGCCATTACATTTTTGTGAAAATGATCAAAAAACGCTGGCGCTGGCTGGCAATTTTTTTTTTTTTTAAACGCTGGCGGGAAAAGAGTTAAGAACCACATAGCAACACGCACAACACTAGCATTGGGCCGTTAGTGCAAGTACTACTCAAATTTTCTTTGGAAATTGTGCAAGTTTTGTTACTTTGTTAATGTTGTCACCATTTGTTTACTTGGCCAATGCTAATGTTTGCTTTAGTGCTGTGCAGTAAACCAACTTATTTGTTGAATGTCTGAAGTTTTTGCATATATACCAAATCTAATTACAATAAAACACATTGTTGCGGTATTATACTGAATGTTTGGTGTGATAATGCCATGTATGACTGTGTTAAGCTGTAGCCAAGATAGCAGTTTACAAACCTCTCTAGCTGTTTAGCTAATGAAGCCTCCTGTGGAAATTTCAACCAACTGGCTCTAAAACACACTTGGATTGAAACAGCTGTTGGTTTAGCACTCCGCCATGGTTAATTTATCTAAACCATCCTATTTCCAAACCCCCTTTCATGGGATGTTTTATTACCCTTTTTCGACACACCATCTGTACCTTGAAATTACACTATGATTGTGCATAATGAATTATATTTAACCTGTTAAAGAATTGCTGTGTTTTTGCTTTAAAATATATGAGGATATCTCAAACCACACTCCTGTCCAAACTTAACACTTGTTTCCACAAGAAGAGATGAAAAAAGCTAGCATAAAAACTACAGTAGTATTCAATCATTAGCTCCCTTAGCGCAAGTGGAGATGACCTCCGTGACTGCTTTCTACAGACCAATAATGATCAGCGAATTCACACAAATGATTCCTGTACGTTTTGAGTTAACAACTCAATAATGAGTGTGAGAGAATCTACAAGACGAATTATTTCCCAGTCAAATAACCAATTTGGATTAGCGTCAGTCTCGCACACTTACTCGACCTTGACTTTGTGCCACGGACTGTCGAAAGAAACTTTTCAGGGTCGTTTCTGAAAATGAGGTTCATGTTGGTCTCTATTACTGCATGGCACTTACATTATCGCTAATTATTGGACTTCGAAACCTGGTGACCCGCAAGAGCTTGGCGAACTCACCGACGTGCAGAGGTGTTCTCGCACAAATCTAATGATCTGCCTTCATTTTAACGATTTGGCTCGGTTGATTGCCTTCTTCTCAACTCACCCCCACAAATCAAAACCCTGCAACCTGAACCCTATTCTCTGCCGGCCCACGTCGACTCAAAGTGGCGTAGAGTCTAGGCCAGACCCGGTGTAATAACTTGCTAATGAAGTTATATGGAAATTGGATGGCTGCATCCACACAGATGTGTGGAGTTAATTAACGCTCGGCTATTCATAGAAGTAGGTGCACAGGTGTCAGCAAACTGACATTTTGAGGGAACGGGTCAATGTGGTAAGATGGAGCAATGAGAAGTTGGCGAGCGTAGGGTGGACATGATGTTAATGGACGGAGGAGAGAGTCAGGCTCATTTGCAGCAACTGTTTAATCATCAGGAATTTATCTGCCATGATTTTCACAAATCTACAAGAGCTACTTCATCGCTCTAAAGGGCTTGACGCAGATAACATTCAGCTTCAACCTTCAAAACGTATTTACAATGTAATTAGCCGTAATAATTCAACAGATTTAAAGGACATCTGGGTTTATGATGAGATGTATTTACAGCTCTGTTAATAAAAAAAGTACATTTAAAATTGCAATTCCTACATGCAAGTACTTGAATACAAATCTTCTGTAAGTAGCATGTTTTTTAATTTCTGTATTGAAATCTCAGGGTGAACATATGGCATTTTGATATCACATTCTGATATCACACTGGGAAAAAAGCATAATTAAAATTATGAAATTCTTGAAAAGAAAACCTCATTTGACATTATCTTTTATTTTTGTTTTAGAAGACAATTACATTAACTTACTGCTTCATTGCTTATTATAAAAATAAAATCAAACAAGTAAGGTACTACTACTACTAAGTCATGTGGTGCACCCTCAAACCCTTGATGCTGTATCAAGGTCAATAAATCTCTTAGAATATTAGACAATTTAACTTTTTTGACAAGTCAAGTTTAATTGAGGTTGTAAAATGTCATGTGGTGTAATTTTCCAAAAACGTACAGATATGTATGACTTAATAATTAGAGTTGCAAAGAGTTGCACATTTTTGAGTTGCAAATTTTTAGAAACTTTCCTGCCGTTTTTGGAAATTTTCGGAAACTTCTGGAAATTTACCAAAAATGTTCAGTCCCTTTGCAACACTATTAATAATGACATTTGACATTGTGACATCATGACATTTGTGAAAATATGCATTACCATGTCATTTATATTTAGAAATGAGTAAGATTTACGTAATTTTTCTTTGGCAAGTTTTTGCATGCATATCTTTTTAAAGGGGTGGTAAAACATTCTTTTGAAGGCTTGATTGTGTTTGTGGGGTGCACTGTAACATGTGTTCATGCTTCGTTTTAAAAAAATTGCATTATTTTTCATATATTTGACCTTTATTCTACACTGCTCTGTCCCTCCTTGTAAAACGGTCTGATGCTTTCCGGGTTGTATAGATAGATAGATAGATTCAACTTTATTGTCATTACACAAGTACAAGTACAAGGCAACGAAATGCAGTTTAGGTCTAACCAGAAGTGCAATAGCAGCAAGTGCAGGATATACAACGTTTGCATAAGTGCAGGACATGGATATGTACTGAATAAATATAAATATATCTATAAATAGAAAGATGGTTATTACTATAAACAGAATTTACAGGTGAATATGTACAGTGAATAATATACAGATGGTTATTACTATAAAAAGAATTTTACAGATAGAGGTATACAATGATATGTTAGGCTAAAATGAGGAGTATAGCAGTGGATTAAGGTAGTGCAATAAATTATGGACAGAAGCTATCCGAAAGAAAGTGTAAAAGTGCAGTGGAAGTGATTGCATATTACAGTTAGAAGTACGGTGCAAAATACAGATGTAAACAGTTGGTACTGTAAATAACAGTCGGCAGTGCAAATGAGCATCATCCAGTTAAGGTATGGTAGTGCAAGATGCATAAGTAAACAGTTTTTTTTTTTTAAACACAGTTCCAGTAGTGCAAATAACAAAGTGAAGGCAGATGTGAGGGGGGAGAGGAGAGTTAGCAGTATATGAGGGAAGTGGATCAACAGGGGATCGAGTTCAATAAAGAGACAGCTCTGGGGAAAAAACTGTTCTTTAGTCTGCTGGTCCTGGTCCGGTGGATCCTGAAACGCCTGCCGGAGGGCAGGAGAGAAAACAGTCATGTGGTGTAATTTGTAATCCACCAGTTTTCCTGGTGTAATCAGATTGTATGAAGCCAGTCCCTCAAAAATACGCAATGGGCTCAAATTGGTTAGCTGGCCCAGTGTGTTGTGATTCGCTAACCGCAGTGCACGTTTGTCGGAAACGTCACGCCCCTTACCTGGAGGCTGTGCTTTGGTCAGTATTAGAAACAATGGCGTCAATAAAACCACACCAATCTGAGCCCGAATCAGACCCAGAACATTTTAGTGAAGATGATCGAGCAGAAGCTGTTCATTCCTCAAGAGTAAAGACTGCGGATCTACAGTGATCGCTACTGAATGGTACTGTTACTTTGGTATTTTTAGAACGATTATAGCCAAATATCTGTCGCAAGAACTATTAACCCAAAACGAACACTAAACATTGGCTTTACTAGTAAGTTAGCCAAATCACACACAGAACCATGTTTAGCATGCCTGTAGATAAACAATACATAAAAGCTCTAATCAAAGAATCATTTACACTAATGCCAGGTTCGCTGTTGAGATTTTAACGTTAGTGTTTGTAACGTTAGGTGTTCGTCGGATAACGTTAAGTATGATTGAGCATTTAACAGACTGGTTTGCAGAACAGTGTTGTCATCTGTTTACTTCCTTGCTACAACCTATTACAGGAAAACACATCGATGAAAAATAAATCAGACTTAAAGGTTGTGGCCCGTAAACAGCTGCTGTTTGTAAATCCAGCTTTCAGGACAAGCCGTTGTGCATATCCTGTATTGAACTCGCGAAGTTTGTGGAAGTTTTCCTCCGTAAAATGTGCAGCGCGCGTACATCCACGCAGTGCGTGCATCCACGCACTGGCAGTGTTTGTCTTACGCAGCTGACATTGTGCAAATCCGGCATTGAACTCGCAAAGTTTGTCTAAGTTTCCCTCCGTGAGATGTGCTGCGGGAGCCCCGCACGCGCCTGTTCCCCTCTGTCTCATACACACGTGCATATAACATGCTGTATGTTAAACGCTCTGCAACGCACCCCCGTCCCAAGGAAGGCTGAACAAAGCAAGTACCCCAGACCTGCAATCCGGATGAAAATAACAGCGTTTCGTGGGCATTGCAGCAACACAACTCCAGCCTAACTATACCACAACAGCGCCGCGATACAAAATGGCTAAAATGGACTCCCAAAACGTACTGCCAGATTCTGGAAGATGAATTCTTCAAACAGTCATTCTCAACCTATAAAACCTATAAAGCCTATAAAAAAACCTTCTTCATGTATTTTACAACACTTCAGCTTATGATTCTTATTTAGTGGGGGTCATTTTTTAGGATTCTTTACCTAACTGAAGTCTCTGAGATCCTGACACCTTGCACTTCTGGAGACTCCAGGTAGGTTGCAGCTTTGGAAAATGGTGGCGCTGGAGACTAAAGGGTTCCTGATGGTTTCACCCTTAATTCTTCACCTTAATTCTTAATTCTTTTGTGGTTAATAGGTGTCTTTTCTCCGCCACATGTTTTTGTCTGACCCTGCTGACCCAACGAGCATTTCACTGTCCAATGGTCACGCCTTAACTGCAATGTCTAGTATTGCATTAGTATTGCATCCTTCTCATGGGCATTTAATACTTTTTGACTTTTCAGTCTGAGTTAAATCTCTTTTTTGGCTCAATTTATCTGTTAAAGAAAACATGCCTAATAATTCTGCACACCTGAATATAAGGTGATTTTCATTTCCAGCCTTCATGAACAATTATATATCACTTATACATTATTAAATACTAAATCAATAGTAGTTATTAGGATTACTGTGGTTTGGAATTGGTCAAATGTGCCTGGAAAAAAAATATGATCAGAAAATCAACGTGCCTAATAATTCTGCACTCCCTGTATACACCTAGGATGACTTGAGGGTGAGTGAATTATGGGCTAATTTTTGGGTGAACTATCCCTTTAAGTAAACACTACTTAACTAAGTTAAGTAAAATTAACAAAGAAAATGAGTATTTTTAACTTGGCCAGTAAAAGGTTGAGTAATTTCTACTTGAAGTGGAAGTTTTCTTTGCAATACATTTTAATAAAAAAAAATCATTTTGAATGAAACCACACTTTTAAAGTGTATGCTTTACTTAGAAATATCTAAGTAAATAACACAATAGGTATTGTGTAGAAATGGAAGTAAAACGGCACCTGAACCTCAATATTTGTTACACAATACACAGTGTCGGTAACATTTGATGGATCCTTTTTGAGTATGAATGTGTCATTTTGAGTAGAAAATTAGCTCCAAATGTCACAAAATGGCAAGTTACTAAACTGAACAACAAAAGCAATGATAAATCAGTGTACATACAGCTGGAAAACAGTGTATAATCAACCTCCTTAATTATACAAACCCCAGTGCATGATGGGAAAAGTTGAGTAGTTTTACTTAATTTTCTAATGCTGATATTTACGCTTTAATTTCTACAAGCTTGAAGTACTACTATAGAATGTACTTACTTTTTTAATTTCTTGCCTGAACAAAATTGTTCATGTAGAAATAACATTTGTTTTTTTCTGTGGTATTTACTTCACCACAAAATCATTTTTATCAGTACACTTACATCTTATTACTTTTATTTGGTTAGCTTGCATAGGTGGTGTGATCAAAAAGAAATTCCGAATTGAGCAAAAATGCCAGCGCACATACTTTGGGCTTGGCATGTGCCTGTTGAGCTACTGCCACTGAGATGAATGGTACTGTAATGCTAACGGATAGATTTTTCTAGGTATAATAGACATCCTCAGTCTGACTTAATTTGCTTGTATCGAGTAGTCCTCACCAGTACAGATTTCTCCTCCCACTGGCTTTCCTCAACCCCCTGAGAGCGGTTTATGCTCAGCAGAGATCCCGTGGCACATCCTTGTGTTGAATGACATTCCACTCAGCCAAATTCCCTGCTTGGCTCTTCTGACTGGCTTTGGATCAGCCAGTTTTGATGTGGTGCCACGTTTGTCAAGATGGCTTTGTCCGGGATTTCCGTGGTTGTTCCAGCACTCTCTTCAGCCAATGGCCAGATTGTTTATTCCCTGTATAGTCATCACATCTGTATGTCTGATGAAAACAGCAAGTGAAGGATTTTAACTCTGTGTTGAGCAGATGATGTCAGTTCATGAAGCCAAATAAATCCAGATATTTACCAGAATACAGAGGCCAGTTATAGAATGTTAGAATGGAGGGGGTTGCATTGCATAGAAATGTAATTTTTTTGGCAGAGGCTATTTACACTAAGAATCAACAGTATTTTCTTAGTGATAGATTCTATATACACTAGATGCAAATAGAGATAGATTCTATATATACACTATAAGTTGCCACCGCTAACATTTTGCGCAAAAGGCAGAGAAAAACGTGTTTTTGTTAAAGACTACATCCGGATGGGATTCGGAACGATGATCAAACACAGATGGACTAGATCGAGTCTAGATCGAGTCCATCAACAAAGCTTCACAGTCCTATAGCTCGTCCTGGGTCGACATTTCATTCAGTAACAGTTGGCAGTTTTGATTTAATGCTGTTTAATGTTGATAATCGAGTTATTTTACATGCGCATATGATTACGTATGATATCGCTTGTTTCTGCTTCTTCTTCGCCTGTGTTTTGATAAGGAGATTCTCTTTCAGAAGATGTCATATCGCCCCTTACCATATAACAGTGAAAACACAGAAAGATGGACATTTCTGTATGCCTAAAATATTTGAAAAGTGGAAATAAAGTGCCTAGAGATTATTTAATTTTGAGGATAAAGTGTTTAATAGTTAGTTATGTAGGGGAGCTGGCTTAGGGACAAGTTGTAGGCAGCATCCATTTTTGATTTTAATAAATATAATCAAATACACTGAATATGTTATTACATACTGTTTTATAATACACTACAATACACTGAGGTGCAAATTTGCCACTATTTGCACTAGGGATGCAACAATACAGTTAGTCCATGGTTCAATACATACCTCGGTTTTTAACCGCGGTTTTCGGTTCGGTTCGGTTCGGTTCTGATGGCTTGTTACATACATTTTTTGTTATTCTATTCTTAAGCGACAAGAACAGCAAAAGGTTAAGGAGAAAAAAGACTATTTTTTTTAAATAAAAAATGTCTTTATTTTACTTAAAATAATTGAAAAACCTTACTTAAACTTAAAACTTTACTTAAAAAAAACCCTTGTACACATTCCTAGTGTATTGGATAATATATAATAAATATATATAAAGATTTACACTGGCAGCTCAGAGCTGTACAGCAGCATTTAAGTATGAAATTGAATGAATGAATGTAAAAATAAAACACTACATAGACTTCACTATAAAATATACATTGATTCTTAGCTACTGTATTAGTTTTTCAGTCAAGAGCAGTGAGTGATTTTCTCTTTGTCTTTTGTTGTTGTATTAACATTAAAGGGATATTTCACTCAAAAATGAAAAGTCATCGAGAAATGAATACAGGTTTGGAACAATATTAGAGTGATAAATAATGACATAATTTTATAGGTGAACTGTCCCTTTAAGGATCGCGTGTTCACTGCCCTGTTGTCAATTTAAGACCTGCGTGCATCTGATATACAGACACGATTGTGATTTTACTTTCACTTTAGACATAACCGACTGTGTTTATGTTAACCTTGTGTGTATTTAACAGTATTAGCGCAGTAAAACGACTACTTAGTCCAGTAATCACGTGTTTGACAGGCTTTTAGTGCGCGCGCTCTGAAAAGCGCATGTTAAAACCGCGCACGCAAATGAAACCGGCAAGGATTTAAAACGCATGCAAATAATGAACTTTCGTGATTGTGAATAACTATAGTGTCCCGTGAGTATAACTCTACCACTAACGTGTGATGTGAATGTATGTCGCATTGTTCTGTATATTGGGATGGACGCAAATGATAGAATTTGTAGAAAAATAATTAATTAAATGCGAAACCGAAAAAAACGCAATTCACAAGCGCATATTGAACCGTGAATGCCGTACCGAACGGTTCAATATTATATTGAGAATTGTGGCATCCCTAATTTGCACAAAGTATAAATACCCTCTAACTACTATTTACTAGGTCTGTCAAACGATTAATTGTGATTAATCGCATCCAAAATAAAAGTTTGTGTTTACATAATATATGTGTGTGTATTTATATATACAGTGGTGGCCAACATGATTAGAACACCTGACAGATCTGAAAATATTGACTTTTTTTCCTCCAAAACATTTGATTCTTACCATCAAATATCAGATGAAGTGAGTCATACTGTTTATCCACTTTTATCTTTAATATTTGGGATCCGACTCAAACAAGTGCATAACTGCTTTATGCGCATTTAGAGAATTCATGCGCATCTTGGCGTTTCCATTCAGCATTTTTTGATGCGATGTCCCAAAATACGCATAAAAATAGGTGGATGGAAACATAGTCTATTGACATTCAACAGTTGACAGTCATTTAAGCTATCCAAATTTGCTAACGATTTGGGAACACAACCTCAACAAACTTTCAAAAGGGTAAAACAACAGTACCTTCACCCTCCGCGATAGTTGGTTGGGAGGATGATGTGAAGAAGTGGCCTCGTATCACGTACGGTAGCATTTTTAGCTATTTTCTAGATTCAGTAGCCTGTGATGGTAAGGCAATTAGCAATTTGAAAAGCTTGTATCAGTATCAGTTGGAAACGAGCTAAAAGTGGACATTGAGCCGAGCTTGAGCCTACACGTATCTCATCACAAAGCATGGGTTCTAGCATGTCCAGCATGTTGCCTCCGGTCCCTCGAATATTCCGATCTATTATGACCTCTGACCTGTAAAGCTGCCAGAATAATAATAATAATAATAATAATAATCATACGCTGTTTGTTTATTGGTCAGAGGAGAACTGGCACCCCAACTGAGCCTGGTTTCTCCCAAGGTTTATTTTTCTCCATTAGGTCACCTAATGGGGTTTTGGTTTCCTTGCCACTGTTGCCTCTGGCTTGGCGTGCTCAGTTGGGGACTCTACATTTTTCTAGAACTAAACATCGAAATAAATCTAATTACCGTAAATCCTCTAATATTGGCCTGTATTCCATTAGCGGCCGGGTCTCCAACATTGGCCGGTCTCGCTGTCACCGAAGGTAAATAAAGGCCGGTCTCTAATAGCGGCCGGGGCTATTATTAGAACCAACGTTTTTCTGGGCAGGCCTCAACATTATGCTTGCTTGTGATAGTAACATCCAAGTACCACAGGGTACTGGTCATGTCAATCACCCAGACATCCCAAGTCTCCCGCATATTTATAGCGGCTCCCTGATGCCCGCAAATTAGTAAAATTCTCCCGCAATCTAGAGCGAGCGAGCAAGAGCGCGCATGCGAGACACAAACTGTGCACGCGCGCACGGCAGAGAGGGAGAGAGCGAGAAACCTTACGTGTGTGTGCTAGTGTGCACCTAATGAAGCGCATGTAAGACGGAGAGCGTCCTGATTGGCTTGTTTCGGTAAGTCAACCAATCAATTGTCAGTGTGGGCGGGCTTTTATCTCTTCTCCCGAACCGAATTAATCAGTTCAGTGTATTTAGAAACTGGAGCGCCATGGCAGAGGTAGAGTGCCCCAAAAAACGAAAGTATAAAGTATAAACATAATGACAATCTTGCACGCTCTACAGTTTGTAACTAACATGTTATGGTTGAGTTAAACAAGTTTCATTTCATGTGCATATTTTTCAGGTCGGCTAGTTGCCAAGGCTACATGAAAACAACAAACTCCTTAGACCTGTTTAAAGTTGCAATGAAATATAAATAAAAGCAGTTTACATAAATAGTATAAGCAGCTTATGTAAATAGTAAAAGTGATCTACATAATTTTAGGAGAGATACCTCCCTGAAATGACTTTTTTCAGGTTGGGATGTCTGATCACCTCACTCTTGACTCGCACGTGAGACCTCAGTCACCGGGTCCGGTAGGCTAACGTTTACGGCGCGAGGATGAGAACAGACGCGCAGCGGTCAGCGGAACATGAGGAGGACGAAGAGGATCTGTACAATAATTAATTTGTTGTAGAGGCTGGCGCGAGTGATGAGGAGTTTACAGGGAGAGATGAAAAGGAGGAGGAAACTGAGGAGGACGAGGATTAAACAGAATTGGAGAATTTTTTTTTATAACTTCAAACCAAACGAGACAGGAATGGTTAAACTTTGGAGCGGTAAGGTGTCTGTTGCCTTTTGTTATGAATCAATAACCTAATTATCACCGTGTATGGTTAAGTGTTTACAATGCACTTCCGGTAGCCTATGTTTGCTACGTTTTTGTTACCATATTTCTACACTGGAATTTAGCCTGAATTACCGGTATTTGTTGTTAATGTTCTGTATGCATACCATAATGTTATGGTAACTGTACGTTTTCAATAAATGAACCTAGTATTTTATTGGTTGAAATAGATGCAAAATCTCACTTTTAGTCTTTCTACTGGTAGTTTGATTTGCTCAAATAGAAATTGAGGCCTGCCTCTAATTCTGGCCTCCTTCCAATAAAGGCCTGGACCGCGATGCGCTTGAGTAAAATAAAGGCCCGGGCCTATATTAGAGGATTTACGGTAATAAACTAAATTAACCATATAAACTAAATTACTGATCGAATTATTGATCTAAAGCCCACACTGTCACTGTATGATAATTGAAATGAACTGATGACATCAGCGTTTTCTCCAGAATGGCTATACAGCTGAATAAAATTATGCTGCATTATTTTCCTGTTTAACACTGTAAAGCTGCTTTGAAACAATCTACATTGTTAAAAGCGCTATATAAACAAAGTTGACTTGACTTGACTAGCATCAGTCAGTACGTTTACATGGACAACAATACTCCGATATTAATCTGATTAAGACCATACTCTGATTAAGAAACTACCATGTAAACAGCGATTTCTAATTACCTTAATCCGGTTAAAGCCATACTCGAATTAAACAAAAATCGAATTAAGACATGTGGAGTATGCCTGTTTTAGTCGCATTATCTAAGTGCATTGTAGACATGTACACACCTTAATCTAACTATTAACGTCGTGAAGGAGTTTCCGCCGCGTTTTGTGACAGGTAACACACACACACACACACACACACACACACCAGGCAAGTGCAGAGGGGAGGGCTTTGGGGGCTCGTATCAAATATAAAGTGCCCCTCTAAACAATCATCAATAATATTGTGACAAATAAAACAGAATTTGAATTATAATTAATATAACCGCACGTACAAAACAATGCGCTTAAATTCCCGTTTATCTTTTACGTATCTTTCAGTCTGAAATGTCGTTGCCATGACGTGTTGCTATGGTGCGTGACTGCGTGTCTTGCTCATAGACCGTAAAAACTCTGCTCACTCGGACACGGCCTCCTCTATATTTTTTTTCTTTGTGTTGCAATAATGCTCATTTTAAAAGTAAAATACGATCATTTTGTATCTGTAATCCCAGATTCATATTTGTCTGACTTACAACAGCGGTCGGGAACCTCTAGGCTTGCGAGCCATATGCCATTCAGTGAACGCTTGTGGCTCGATGGCAGAAAAAAAACAATCACGATTTTGAAACCTTTTCATCACATTTTCATCATTTATCAAAACTATTATTCGAAATGTAGGCTGTCAAGAAGGAGGCAAGATGGGCAGTGTCTCTTAAAAAAACCTGAAAGACAATATTTAATATTACAAAAAATAAAACTATATATATATATATATATATATATATATATATATATATATATATATATATATATATATATATATATATATATATATATATATATATATATATATAATATCATAATATCATAAAAAAGTATAAAAATCACTCGTTTTTATAAAGTCACACTGTCCAACAGCGACACCCGCAGGTAAAGTTACAGTGGGTTGCCTGAGCCCATTGATTTGAACACACCCACGAAAGTCGCGCTATGATTGGACCCCGGACGCGATATTTTTTTTCCCAGGATGGTAGGGGAAGGTACCGCCTTTTTCGTCAATGATTGGCTAGAAGGGCTCTCCTCCGATTGGTTATTTGATTTGGCCGTGAAACATCATCTCACGTTCATGGCAGGCCAGGCTGTCGTGTGCGTGCCATCAGATTTATATTCCAAGTTCACATGGTGTATCTAGTTGAGGCAAACACTATGGGTAAATTGACTGTACAGTAACTTTAAAGCCACACAGAAATGTGGTGGTTAAGGGCCACTGTGTCATGCAGAAACAATCTCTTTCCAAAACAAATAACATTTGTTAGCCATTTCAAGGTAAGGATTACACAATATTAGTGCATCAACATTAACTGTATGTTAAACATTACTAGTAATTATTGTGTGTGTGTGTGTGTGTGTGTGCGCGCGCGCGCATGGGCGTCGGAAGCAAAAAAAATGTGGATGGGTCCTCAGAAATTTTTTACTGGAGTAGATGCCAATTACATTAAGTACAAATATACCGCTTTACTTGGTAAACGTATAGGTCGGAAAGACAAAATTACGTAAATCTTCAAATCATTGAGAGTGACAGTAGTGTAGGGGTAAGACGTACGGCATCTAGTTTTGATACAAATCGACCCGCGGTTCGAGTCCGGCTTTCGCCGAAATCAATCTTCTCCGTTTTCCCATCACATATCAAATCGGAAAGGCATTTATTTTCAATACAAATTAAGAAAATATTAGAAAAGTGGAAATAAAGCGTCTAATATGTGTTTAATAATAAGTGTTTATCGATTAGGGGTAGGTAAACAGACATGTGCTGAATGTTAGAGACGATAAAAGAGAGTGGGTCCAATATCATTGATCGTAAAAAGTGGGTGGGTCTTGTCCCAGAACTTGGAGAACATCATACCGGATCATCTTGAGGTTAGGATTAGGTATAAATCAACGGACAGGGAGAACAGCTCCAGTAATAAATGGTTTTGGCGCGGGTATTGAGAGGTTAGGGTTAGGGTTAGGAAACAGCTAAGACTAATCTAAACAGGCTATGAAATTGTGAACTTGAAATATAAATCTGAAGACACGCACATATAGCGCTTTTCTTAGTAGGCTATGTTGGATTGACTTCGTTTAACGACGATCAAAACAGACTAGCTGACAGCCTGCCATGAACGTGAGATATATAACCCATCGGAGGAGAGCCCTTCTAGCCAATCATAGACGAAAAAGGCGGTACCTTCCCCTACCATCCTGGGAAAAAAAATATTGCACCCCGGACAGCGTAGCGTGGCATGGGGACGTAATGACGTACCATTAATCAAACTATGTTCTGTAACATGTAAAACGGGAACATGAACGTAATATTCTAAAAGCAACTCATGTAAACACCTTAATCAGATTATTGCCTTATTCAGAGTAAGGTCAATAATTAGATTACTGCTGTCCATGTAAACGTAGTCAGTGACAGGTGAAGTACAGACGGCAGGTTGTTCATGTATTGCAGGGCCAGGACACTCTTGTAGTCATGCAGCAGCACTTTTGTGGAAGGTCGGTAAAGTAAGGACGATTAAGAGCACGAAAATTGTATTGTTTATTGTATTGTGATATTATGAATTAACTAATAAATGTACTAAACTGAAATGTTTAGTGAGTGTCATTCATGTTGCTTCACAGCAACCTTCACTTAACCCTTGTTGCACCATCTGATTAACAAAAATAGTATATTTTGAAACCTTGCCAATGATCTGAAAAACACTTAGCCTCTTCACTAACTACTTCACTAACTAGCACACAAAATAGCATTGGTATACTACTTACGCCGCCTCAAGTTGTACCCACGTTCTTTTTTACAGTAGCGCCCCCCGGAAAAAGGTGGATAGGATAGTGTGTTTGGGTGAGAGCAAGTAGTTCAGGAGGTTTTGAGAACCGTGATGTTCAGGAAAGTGTTCAGGAAATATCGTCTCCGTCCCCATCCTCTGCTCTGATCTGCAGTGGCAGGTGTGCATGCTAGGAATATTCCAGAAGACAGTGATGTAAATCAAAGACGATTGTCTTGCTTACAACTGGCACAATCTTAGGTTCGGTCTCTGACTTTTGAGCTCAGTTTTTTCCGAAGTGCTTGCGGTTTTAAGATTTCCTTTGGTTCCCTGTCAGATCTTTCACATAGACTAGCTTTCTAAGTCATCTTAAGATTGATTCAATGAGAAACTATGTTTATCTTGTGCATGTGGGAATCAAATTAAAGAAGCATCTGCTCAATAGACTGACAAGTTTGCTTGGCTTTCAAACTTGTGCTGTGCACTATTCCTGAAGAATTCTGCAAAGGTGTGCTCTTCCTGACATGGGTCTCTGAACTCTGAGTTTTTTTTTTGCTGATTTGTGATTGTTTTTCATTTCACATTTATAAAAACCTCTCAGAGTTCAGCAGCCTGATGGAGGAAAAGTTGCGAGTTGCTGTATCAGTTCAAACACAAAGTAGTGAAACATAAACATGAATGAGAACGAATGAATGAGACTTATAAGCTGGTTCTTTGTAGTGAATCAAAAAAACATACAACACAACCAGTACAGTCTGATTCTCAAACAAATGACTGAGTCATTTATTTTACGTGAATTAGGGTGTTTACATGACAGTGATGTAAAAACTGAAAAGTTTTTCCTTTGCAGTTTGAAAAAGTTTGCGTACAGACGACAACGTTGTCAAAGCAATCCACATTCACAGGGATCCGCAAAAACGACAAAAAACGCTGTATTATTACACTTTGTTTTGGTTGTCAAACACTTGCGCATACCTATAGACTGAACGCGTAATACATATGCGCCTAACGCCTTTGCATTTTCAGGCCCAAAAATGCCTTTGTTGTGTAAATAATGGCCAAAACGCATAAAAAGTTTTCTGTTTTTAGTTGAAAATGGTGTCACGTAAATGCCCCCTTAGAAACATACAACTTGATCTTTCAACTAACTGTGAGTCTTAAATCTGTGTAGCTACAGACTGATGTGTACAGTATATGACAATGTGCAGTTAAATGATGAATTATTTTTTGGTAGTAATTTTATAAAATAATAAATGTTTGAATGAAATACTACCACACTGTTAGTTTAGGATTGTTGTTTATTATAGTTAACGGTGCAGTAAGCTGAGAAACACTGTTTATATTTCAATACCGCCCCAAACAAACCCCTTCCCTTGATTACTCCGCCCCCAACTAACAGCTGTTGCATCAGACGAGCTGCGTAAAGTGACCCACCTTTGGTTTTTCAACCACTAAAAATGTGTACAATTGACCAATTTACTCATGGAACCGCATTAAGATCTCTATATCTCTGGGATTGAACCATGTAGGCTTTTTAAAATGAAGATACCAAAAGAAAAGTTGGGTAAGAACCAGAATCTACAAGAATATTAACATATATTTAATACTTCTGCAGTTACAGGCATGCAAAATTGGGGGGACAACTCTTTTCCCCATTTTTGAATGGTCACTGTTGGCATATAATGCAACAAAGATTACTAAAGTAAACCGATTTTACTAATAGACCTACCAATCTCTGGGTAAAAATAAAATAAAGATGATACCATCTTTCTAAAGTCATTTTAACCCCTCTGTAATTTGGCTCCAAATCTACAAAATGGTGAATTACAATACATAAAAATACATTAATGACATTTAATATTTTGGCTTTCTTGATCAAAGTAAAAAAAATTAGCCGGGGACCTCGGGTTGAATCAACATGGAATTGACCCATCTAGCAAATATTCACAAAATTGTTTCAGTGTTGATTTAAATTTTAAACATTACACTGCCTCTAAAAAGACTGTCGTTATTCTAATAAAAGCCTGTGTAAACACATTAATACATTAAAATGCACATTAATGCGATTCTTTTTTGTTGTTTTTTGCTGTGAGTTCAATATCTTTCTTGTCTCTTATCCACAGGTGGAGCGAGAGATCGCCATCTTGAAGCTAATAGAACACCCACATGTATTAAAGTTGCACGACGTCTACGAAAACAAGAAATATTTGTAAGTATTATTATTGTTTTGATGAAAGTTAAATATTATTGAGAGATGAAATTCTACTTAATATAGATGACTAGGATTGCAAACCCAAAATGTGAGAGTGTTTAGCGAAGACAAATAAAGTTAAGGGTGGTGTGCATAGCCTGAAAGTTTGGCAGAAATGCATGTGTAAATGTGTTTGATCTTATAAGGTTTTAGAAGAGAGGGAGTCTGGTGCTAAAACACTCTTAATGATGAAAGTGTGAAGCAGCCTGTTAGTCACAGCAGTTTGAGAGCTGCTAATGGGGCCACGACTCATCCTTCATGTAAACACCATGATAATTCACTTAGCATTTTTTGGCATTAACAAATCTTTATAAAAATGATTTCTGTTTACCTCATCACTCACTTGCTTATATTTTCTCATGTTTTGAAGCAATGCATGGGTTTAGTGTTTTACATCTTTTGGTGTCAACATTTTTACCATTCTTATTATGCAAAATATTATGACCACCTGCCTAATGCTGTTGGTCCACTGAATGCATGGACTAGACGAGACCCCTGAAGGTGTGAGATCCTTCAAGTCCTGGAGGTTGCGAGGTGGTGCCACTGTGGATTGAACTTGTTGGTCCAGCACTTCCCACAGACGCTCAACTGGATTTAGTTCTGGGGAATTTGGAGGCCAGGGAAACACCTTGAACTCTTCATCATGTTCCTCAAACCATTCCTGAACAATATGTGTAGTGGCAGGGTGCATTATCTTGCTGAAAGAGACACTTTCACCAGAGAACACCATTCTCATGAAAGGGTGTACCTGGTCTCCAATAATGTTTAGGAAGGTGACAGGTCAAATTTATTTTCACATGGATGGCCGGACTCAGCAAATCACTGCCCAGAGCGTCACACACTTTCCACTGGCTTGTCGTTATCCCACAGGTCCTGTGCCATCACTTCCCCAGGTAAACGCTGCAAACATACACGGCCATCAATGTGATGTAAAAGCAAACAGGACTCATTGGACCAGGCAACCTTCTTCCATTGCTCCAAGGACCAGCTTTGACGTTTGTATGGCCATAGAGTGCCGAAGTAATGACGTCACTTTGTAGGCCAAAACGCGGAAGTGAGTTAGCATTTTAGCCCTATGGGTTCCCTCGCCCTAAAGTCTATGGGTTTTTTGAATGGGTTTTTGCTAAATCGCCTGAAATAAGGTCTGTGGTTAACAAAGCCTCTATATATTTTCACGTTTTAATCTATGACATAAAACACACTAGTTATAACCTGCTTGTGATTTTTTAAGACTTTATTGTGTCTTAAAAACGATGGTTGCTAACAAGTTGCTAAAAGGGACTACATCCTTTGGCGGGGACTTTAGACGTCATCGTGACAAACAGGCAATCTCTCACTAGCCCGCGTTTCAGCCTAGAATGAAGAACTTATGTGGCGTGAATAAATCGCGCTATTCGCGCAAAGTTGGATGCTTGAACATTTGGAGTTTACTCTCTTCACATGTTTGTCTCGTTGAGAAATGGCTGACATGGGTCTTTTTGTGTTAAAATCTACTGTTAATGTGTGACAACTTAGTTTTAAGACTTTTTCAGTCGATAATGTAGTTGTTTAAAGCTCAAATATGTGGTTTATTTATAAGAAGAGTGCCTATTTAAACATTTTATCTGGTGTTATCGGAGTTGTGAGCTCCAGTGGGTCCGCGGCGCTCCGCGCTTGTTTACCCGGCGAGAGTAGACTTTCCTCGGCTAGTCCTTCTGCCGCCTGCCGCTGGCTCTGATGTCTATGTGGCGTCTCCAGCTATAATTAGTCTTGTGGAGATTTAACGGCCCATATTTGCTCTCATGGATCTATAATTTGTTCCCTGGCAAATCGTTTAGGCTGAGTGCAAAGATAAGTTTCATTACTTGTTTATTTTTAGGCTATAACTGTACGTTACCGTTGTAAGTTAGCCGACTAGCACTGACTTTGAATGTTTGACTGAATTGTTTGCTTTATTTCATGTGTAGCTTATTATACGTTTTGTATTATTGATCATACATAAACTTGCATTTAACAAAAAGAGACTGGGTTGTGTTTCATGTCATTTAATGTTATCACAGTGATAATCATATTGTCTGAAAAAACATTAACAAAATATAAATCTCAGAGAGGCACGCATAAACAAAATTAGTTTCTAACATTTTTGGAAAAAACGATTGGGCAATATTTCTCATGAAAAAGTGGATAAGTGTTCATTCCATAGGGTTCATACACAGCGCAGATCATAATGAGCGAGCGTGCTTTTAAATAAAGTTTGAGGAAGCTTGATGATGACGTTGATCCGCGACCATGGTGTGCTGTAGTCCGCTTATAGCCTACCGTTAGCATTTTATATCTGACGGCTTTATTTAGGCTTCAAAATGTATACATTTTGGATGAACTTGTAAAGATTATCTTGGTAGACAAAACGTGTAAGGGTCATTACTCTTTGTTGAACACAGATCTTATTTTTTGCGATTTTCCAAAAGTCTATGGGGAAAATGAATGGCTTTTTGATCGAGGGAACCCATGCGCCGCTAACTTCCGGGTTGGCCTACAAAGTGACGTCATTACTTCGGCACTCTATTGTAGGCACTTTTAATGGTGGACAGGGATTATAGGCACTCTGATTGGTCTGTGTTGTGACTTGCGACACAGTAGACCTATGTTGGCTTGGACCATACGGGATAGCCTTCATTGTCCTCGTGCATCAATGAGCCTTGGGCACCCAACACCCCGGCATATGGTTTGTCCCTCCACGGACCACTTTTGGTAAATTCTCACACTGCCGACCAGGATCATCCCACAAGCCTTGCCTTAACCATTTGGCCTTTGTCAAATTTGCACAGATCTTTATTCCTGCCCATTTGTGCCATTGTTAGGAGATGGTCAACTTGTGACTGGTCATAATGTTTAGCCTCGTCACTGTACCATGAGTATGATAATCATTCTACACCATGGGTCGGCAACCTTTTTGTCATTAAGTGCCATTTATACGTTTCCTAGTTAATCAACTCTTGTAACCTGATTATCATACATTACTTATTTAATTAGAAACATAGAAATAGTGCAGGAATAATGCTCAAATTTTCTTTTAAATTCATCAAAATCCCACAAGTTTGTTTGTTTTCAGATTTACATTCGACTTTCAATAACATATTTCCATTGTGACCTTGCTGAACCCCACTTCCATTCATTGTTTTTAATAGGATTCTATGTACTTTTTTCAATATCTCTGAAATATATAACATTAACATATTTTTTGATCAAAGCCAAGCGCAACAAAAACAGCAAACGTTGTGCTTTCAGCAGCTCGTAATGTACAGCAGTTGCGCTAATGGTTTTATCAGAGCTGCACAATTTCTTTGACTTGTGCGGTTTAATTCTCACACTTTAATAGTATTTATAGCTCCTAATAAAACAAGCTGTGTTACTATGAAAAATGATTACCTCAAAATGTAGATCTGAATGCTGGTGCGAGGTACTTTATCTAAATGAAATGCGTACACCTCTCTCGCTTTTGCTCACATTCCAGCAATTACTAGCGATTAGTGATTGATTATTATTCTACGCTATATATCACAGTGTCATGGTATTATCTAATTTTTTTTAAGTACCACTGCCAGGTTACGCCAGTAGGTGGCGATAAGTGATTAATCTTTTATTATTAAATAAACACTGATTCATTCAGAGATTAAACATGCTCAGAAATGCTGAATTTATTTGTTGTGACTGTTTCGACCCATTTTGGCTAATAGAGCAAATAGGTCAAAATAAAGGGCAATATACTCTGTCTAAAATGTAAGTTTCTCAGCATTAAGTGCTTGTGCTTGTGCTTGAGCTGTTGTATAAAACAATCTCACACTCGCTATCGTGCTGTTGGTTAAACGTTAGAAAATGCAATGACAGGGATGGGAACAGAGCGATAATTTTAATGGCATGTATTTTAGTTTACTGGGTAAAAAATAAAGAATTGAGTGGAGGTTAAATTAACCGACTATGACACCAAGCTGCCGGCATCTACCACAGACTCATACCAGTGATGCGCGGGTCAATGTATAAACAACCCGCACCCGACCGACGTTTTCAACTAACCCGCCCGCAACTCGGACCGCAAAAAAAAAGAAGAAAATATTGTACCCGACCCGCTTCCTGACCCGCATTTTTTTAAAGTAATAAATGCTCATCGTAGCTCATTGGGCCATTGAGAAAATGTTTCAGGCCCTGACGTGGTGCGCTCAGAGGTGCAGCGGCGAGAGCAGGCAGTTCTTGAGGCGGCCCATCATTTTCCATTTCAGCTGTCTAGATGCATACTATTGATGAACGCGATGTTTATGTTTCGACCCGGCTTGAAGGTCATCAGCAGGTCAACTGCGAGAAAGCCCTTAAGAGCTAGTTTTCACTTTCTTATGCCAGCTGAGTGATGTAGTTGCTTTTGAATAGAAGCTTCAACTAAATTACATGTTTATTACATAACACTAGACTATATCATACAGCATTCAGAAAAAGAACAGTTTGCGCTCCTAATGGATTGATTTATTCATTTATTTTGTTTCATTTTCTTAACAATTAAGATGCTGCATGTGTTTATCCAGTCTAATCGATGTGTGCGTCTCTCCCCTGACAACAAAAATCCCGCCCCCTCTCAGAAAATACATAAAACTGACTTTTCTGAGCTATATGCGTTTAAAAGTAGCCTATTAAAATGGCACAATGGCATTGCTCAGTTCAACGTGTTGGGAAAGCGGGCATTTTGTCCCGCGTCAGTATTTATTAAAAAGTTAATAACGCTCAACATTCAAAAGGAAAATAAGGATGACCCGACCGACCGCGACCCGAATATCATTAAAAATTATTTTGGATGACTCGTTACCGCGGGTAACCGCGGGTGACCGCAGGCACCCGCTCATTTTGGATCAACCCGCGCATCACTGACTCATACCACTCGCTTGGCTTGGAAGAGAAACTCACACATTCACAAATTTTGTTTAAGTATGAATTGTTTATGCCACTAGACTCGCTTTTTTGACTGTACTGTGAGTGCATTTCAAGACAGTTTCTCCACAGAAACGTAAAAATACTGTTCGTTCAGGCTCTCTAGTGCTCCAAACTTTTTCTGACAATCTTTCAAAAACAGCCTAATTTCAAACCATAACAGCATGTTATCATCAAGGAGACTGAACAAAACTTAAACCCCCTAAAAGTTTTATTGTGTTTACCTTCTTGGTATCCCTTTTATCTTAACTCTCACCTTCCATTGTGCGCTCTTGGATCAAACACTTGGACATTGTAGAACGGAAGCTGTCAGCCACATATTTCTCTGCCTCAACAACCTCCAACCAAAGCTTGTTTGAATGAATATCCCCCATTCTTGGAGATGAAATTGTCTATTCTCTTTGAGACTTCAACACGGTTCTTTGAAAAGCATCTTAAGGAAAATGTTAGTTCTTTTAATGAGGTTTCATTTTATTCATTCTAAATCCATGTCTGTTAGCTTTGATGTTATCGACTTTATATGCTAGTGAATGTGTTCTCCTAAATGTTTACAAATTTCAAAATGGACCTAAAATATTGATGACTCCTCTTGCACACACCATGTTGTAATTATGAGATACAACCTGCCAAGTATTTTCTCCTTAAAAACTGCAGTGTACCAAAGACAGACTCAAAAACGTGGTTTCAAACCGCTCGTTTCCTACCTTCACAAACATGCAAATCCTGTCAACTTGTGGGGCCAGGGCTTTTCTCCACTGACTTTCTATGATGTTCAAAGCGTTTCTAAAGATGCTGATTTTTAGCTGTCTTTTAGTCATCTAGTCTCTGAGATTAGATGACGAACGGGAACATGTTTTGTGCAAAATTAGCAACACATTATTAGCTATTTGATAATGTAGTCAAGCCAAAGGCTAATCATATCAATTACCGTTACGTGTCCGACATTGTAGAGAGCGATATATAAAATGCATTACCATTCTAATTAGGGCTGTCAATGTTAACGAATTAACGCGTTAACGTATGCGATTAATTCAAAACCCTTAACACATTAAAATAATTTACATCACGCATCTTGGGAGTCGGGAGTTTATCATACTGAGCATCTATAATAAGCACCTGTGGTTGTCGGAAATTTCTATTCTAACCCTTTAACACGATTTTGCTTCTCAGTTTGCGATCAGATCATTTCCTAAACTCCGGGAAAGTTTTTAGTCTAATTATCCGGTAAGCGAATGCATTCAAACAATCAGTCCAAAACAGCGCCAGGCTTATTACATTAGAGATGGTAGAGAGAACAGTGACTCACAGCCAGTTTTTAGTGAATTATTCATTCCAGTGTTTAGGTTTAAAACATGAGCTCTGTCATATTCTGTGATGAGTCCTCATGCATCATGCTGTGTGAAATACAGACAGAACGGAACGTCAAATCATCCCACCATTGTATGGCCAGATGATACGCAATAGGGCTGGGACAGTAAATCAATGCATCGGGAATCGAGAAATGATTCCGGATCGATTTTGCGATCTTTCAAATGCATTGCGATTCTCTCTCGAATCGATTCTGAGATTAGTTTTTAAGAAACTTTTTAGAAACTGCCATATTGGCTCTGTTTGCTTTCAATTCCTTACTCACACCACTTGAACCTTCTATAAAATTATCATTCATAAAGGTTAAAGTGGGCTGTTTACATTAATCTCACGTCTTAAAAGCATTCTGAGGCGCAATCATTCTCAAGCTCAGCCGAACGTGCAAGCGCTCTTCTTCGTGAGCATTCGAGTGTGTGGTTAAAAACTAGCCTAGAGCACCATCTGCTGTTTAAAAACTAAGCCGAGAATCGATTTGAGAGAGAATCGTGATGCATTCTGAAAATCTCAGAATCGAGTGATGCACTGATTTATTGTCCCAGCCCTAATATGCAAATATGCTTGACATTTCTAAAACGTAAACAATCTCTAAAAAGCTCTAAACAATCTCTTTTCTGTTGCACTGCACACTGAGTTCTGAAAAGATTTGTTCTGTAATGTTGTGTGTGTGCGCTTTGGTGTGCATACATTTATGAATTATATGGACTCCTTGGGCCCTATTTTAACGATCTAAGCGCATGGTCTAAAGCACGTGGTCTAAAGTGTCCGAATCCACTTAACTTGCAAGTTTAACTTCAATCTGATAGTTTACGTTAAGGGATATAGCAAATGATGACAAAATAAACATATTAAACAAGAAAAATTGTGTATGCTTAATTTCACGATAAGCATGCGATTAATCGCGATTAATCGTTCAAAAGGGTGCGATTTAATTTACGATTAAAAATGACAATCTATTGACAGCCCTGTATAACTCGCTCTTTCTCTTCTTTTTTAGAATCAGTTTCTGATTCAAACATAAATGGCTCAGTTAAACCAATATTTCCACTTGCCATTGTGTAACATTTGCTATGGTAAAGTTGACCGAGTGGATCAGCTATTCTGAGTTGGTCTGAGTGAGTGGAGGCGGGGCTAATCTGCATATTCATGGTTCTGCATATACTACATAAAGCAAGGGTGTAGAGTTACATTCAAGCTATTTTAAGGCATGAAGAAATTATTTTCACAGTTTAAATATGTCAGTTGGATTTTGTGTTTTAAGGGATACATTTATTGACTGCAGGAGGATTTTACCGGTCCCTTTATCCGGGCCCTTTAAAATGTCCCGCTCAAACTTCTTGTTTTAGTGAGAAGTATGTTGGGGTCTATAATGTTATTTATCTCTCTTGTTTCTTTTTGCAGATATTTGGTTTTAGAGCACGTGTCAGGCGGCGAGCTGTTTGACTATCTGGTCAAGAAGGGCAGATTAACACCCAAAGAAGCTCGAAAGTTCTTCAGACAGATCATCTCAGCTCTGGACTTCTGCCACAGTCACTCAATATGGTGAGTGGGACCAGCCATTCCTGAACATGTCTGTATGTTTTTATGGAAATTATAATGACTGTGTTCTTGGGTTGAGACAAATTAAAGCATTTGTTTTTTTTTAGAACATTTGGTCTCCAACCTCAAACAAGCCAAAAATGTGAACATTATTAGGGTTCAAATGCTCCAAAGCAGATAGAAAACACGAAATAAAAGCTTATCCTAACCCAAAGCCTCAGCAGTGCATCTTAAAAGCCAGTCCAGCCAAGTCTTTCCCACCTTTTTCACACTTAATAGATTAGAGGCGACCGGCGAGCTTGCGAAAAACTCTTGTGCTCGTTAAATTCATATTCATACCCCGGGGCTTTCGATTATAACCATATCAAGATATCAGACTCAAGCTCTTTTTTTTCTCTCAAAAGACATTTGAGGCAAGCCAAAGCGAGGCACGTCGCCTCTCATCGTTTTTCTTCTTGATTTATGATCAGAGCCGTCATCCCAACTGCTTTTTTGGAGGGATCGGATGGTCTGAGGGAGGATTCACCATCATGAATCAAATCATGTGATATTCCCCTTTTTAAAATCATATTGCATGTCCAAATGGTGACTGAGTGACCCATCCTTTGTTTACATGTTGCTTATTATATGCTAAAAAGAATAACCACATCAATTGAATGTTTTTGATTTAAAAAAGGGGAAATACAACTGAGAGTTCATGAGCTTCTTGATAGATTTTCACACATCAGTGGCTTTTGCACTTTAAACCAAAAAACTCTTTATCCAATTGATTACAGTCTGTAATAACACACAGTTCACACTAAAACCGCAGTGTAACCAGATTTGTAGGCATGTTTCATTTGACTAAATATCGGAAGCTGTTATTTCTGTAAGCTGGTAATTTTGTTTGTTTTTGATAATTGGTCCTGTTTGGTTCACTGAAGCAGAAAGTCGGGTTATGAAAATTGGAAAAGGTTAGGGCTTAACCAACGATGTATAATGATCATGTTCTTTTACAAACATCATTAGCAGATATTGACTTTTGAACCACATCATCAGTTTTAATCGGGGCTTTTGTTTTTGCAAATACCATGTTGCACTGAAGGAAACTTTGGACAAATGGTGTGTAATCCTCATAAATGCACTTGTGCTGCTTTTTAGTCCATCTAGGATGTTCCTACTTAAGATAAATTGACATTATGGGCCCTATTTTAACGATCTGAACACATGGTCTGACTAGTTCGCGTGTAGTTGGGCACTTGAACATTTTGAGTTTAATTTCTTCATTCGCTCGTGACATTCACTTCACAACAGACGCGAATTCGCGTCATGGAAGGGGCTTCTGTCAGGCAGCTCCAGTCTCGTTGCGAAATGGCTGACATGGATTGTTTTAAAATACGGCGAATAAGCTCAATTTGCTGGCTTTAGCTAGCTTGTAGTGTCAATATATGTGTGTATATATATATATGAATATATATATATATATAAAGCTCAAATTGAGTAAAGAGCGCTTTTTACAACTAACCAGACTGTCCGCCCTCCTCACTCTTCCAAGCAAGATCCTTTTTATTCCTGTTTCTATAAAGTACGAATATGTATCGTACAGCTCCGGGTATCCACATATGATTTTGTCCTCATTGTTGTCACTACTAGAGCAAGCTCCTGATGGTTAACACGGCGCGAATATTGCTATTTACATGGTGGGATTTGCGAGCAGAAAGACTGAACGCTTCTCCAGAGAGGAATCCTTTTATTTTTAATATGTAAATGCCTGTGTGTGTGCTGCGCATCCCTGTGTGTGTAATAAGCAGAGTGTACGCACGTTGTGTACCCGCCTATAGGCACATATTACTAATGCACTCTTAAAATAACAAACAAAAACTGCGAAAAACAGTCGATTTCAGTTCCTCAAAATAGCAACACGCCAACAATGCTCCTGAACACACCTTGTTCTCGGACCAGCTTGCCCATGGGCGAACAGATAGGCGAGAGTGCATTTGCTATTTAAACAACGTGGCGCAGGATGTGAAAATGATAACTGTGTCAGCTGAAACTAGCAAAGAACACTTGCGTCGTGCCTGGCGCCGCGTTGCGCCGGGTGTATGATAGTGCCCCATGTCTGTTAAAATAATTGTGGTCAAAACCAAATTAACATGTTGGGCAACCATTTATGGCTTTCTCTGTTATTCCACCTACTGCTATAAGGACTTTTTAGTGCTAATGAGACAAAATGCAAAATGAAGAGCTAAGGTCGTCATTAGAGAAGGAATTTCAGGTTTTATTGCCAAGTTTCATTACTATTCTTCATCAACAGTACATAAAATGTCTAAAAACTAAATTCAGTCACATTTACAAGTTAATTATCATCAGTACCAATTAGGCTCTGGCATGATTTCGAAAAACCAGAAATCGAGAGTTTCCCTACTGCTAATTAAGTGGCACAAATGCATTTTCCAATGGTTATGGTGCCGATCATGTGCTCTCATCTCAACATATGATCATTCTGACAGCGGTGACTTGAAGGCAGAATCTTTACTTTAAGCTGCAGCTCTGAAACACTGAGAGAAGAAAAACAGACACCTGGATAAACGAGCAAATCCTCTCATTTAACGCGTAAGAGTGTTATCAAGCTGATGCATTAGAGATAAAAGGGATGTATTATGGGTAATCAGTGTATCAGTGTGGGTCTTTTACACCACACACATACACATTTGCATATGTGCGCATCCACATACAGACAAGATGAAAGAATTCCCTCACAACAAATTACTGTGGCACAGGGATGCTATCAGATGGTAATATCAAGGTACTTTGATATACTATGGAACTGAATGAATATAATTTTCATGGTGTTGAATTGATCTTAAAAGGATAAAGTCTTCGATTAAAGGTCAGTAATAAACCTCTCTTTTGTGCACCTTTAGGCGCTGTTTACACCTGGTATTAATATGCGTTTTGGTCAATCGGATCACAAGTGGACGACGCTAAATAAAGGGGTCTAAAACGTTTTGAGCTTGTCCACTTTCGACCAGAGGTAATCGAAAACGTTTTCCACTGGATTGCTTTTGCTTTCATAGTGTAAACGCTAATGTGGTCGAATGTGTTTGAACCAAAGGTGTAGTTTTGGTTTGAACATTGGGGGGGGGTTGAAGCGTAAATCTGTTTAGCGGGTTCCCAGGGCATGCTCCCCCGTGAGGTTTATTTATTTGTTTGTTTATTTATTTGTGCAAAATAGTATTTTGTGGTATCATCCACACATGCATTGATAACATAACTGCAATACAGTAATAGCCTAGTCAACAATTACCTGTTTACATAGGATATTATGTATTTTATGTTATTAAGCACCTAAAACCTTATCAGTTTGACAGAATTTTCTAAATCGAAGTGCCATGGTAGGTCAAACTAACTTTACTTAATATTACTCAAATTAATATCCTGTCATCTCTTGGAATATCTGAAAGCCAGTTTTTTTATTTCTTTCTAATATCTATATCTAACATATTAATAGATCACAGTTTACACATTGGGAAAACAATTGTTTAGTCAATAATTTAAGAAGTTCTAGACTTTCAAGCTCTTGATTCTAACTTGCACTTGGCCCTGTGAAAAATTTGTAATATAATTAGACCATAGTAGATATAATTAGACCATTAATGGCTCCTCATCATTGTGCTTGGGCAACGGTTAACTTTTTTTCTTATAATAGCAACATACACATTTAGAAACTATAGCTAAAACATGCCACAGTTGTAATCTAAATCTATAGTGAAGAAGATATTCCCTTAACAGATTATTTATTATAAAGTCAAAATTTACCACAATAAATTCTAGTAAAGGTGGTCAAAAGCTTTTTAATTTATATTGGTGGAGGATGTTTTCTGCTCTTCATCAGTCTTTTTAGTTTATTCGGCTGTTTTAGATCATGTTTGACTTTCTCCATGGCGTTTTGAAGTCATACATTCTCAATAGAATTCAAACGAGTTGCACATTTTATCATCAGCACCGCGATAGGAACGGCTTGCGCAAATCTTATCAAATTTTTGGAACGCTGGTGAACGTGCGCAGAGGATAATGTGTAGCACGACACGCATGCACAATTAAATAAGGCAGTGGCTATTTAGTGGATATATTCTATTTACACTAAGTGACAATAGCAGCATTTTCTTAGCGATGCTATTTACACTAAGTGAAAATAGTGATCTATTCTATTTACACCATGTTAAAGTAGCAGTTCTTTGCAATATGTGTTAATAGTAATTAGATGCTATTTATACTTCTTTGGAAGATACATACTATTTGCACCTCAATATTGTTGTACATTAACAGGATGCAATAATAACAGTGTGTAAATGATTATATTTATTAAATTGATGCCGCCTTAATGGGACAATAAAAAGCCCTCCCTACACCTACACCTAACCCTACCCAATAAATACATTTATTATTATTACAAATTTCATTAGGCACTTTATTTCCACTTTTAGAACATTTTCATCTTTTTTATTGAAAATAAATACCTTTCCGATGTGCTCAGCAAAAGGTGGATTCTAACCCGGGTTGATCGTGTCAGAACCAAGTTCCATGAGCCTTATGCTCTACTTACCACGCCACTGAAGATGTTGAAACATGCGTCTTTTTTAATCTTGTGTGGCCCAAACAGGCATTGTTGGGCGGAACTAGTGTAAATAGCGCTTGCCAACAAGGCACGCTATTTGCACTTGGTGTAAACAGACACTCCGATTAAATAAACCAGGCTTTAGTCGCATTGCGCAGATAATTGGTTTGTTCAGTTCGTACGTGAACGTAATGCTTATAAAGGCTTTGAACGTGTGATGTAGGCTATATAATTAATTAATAGCCTGATTCTATGTTTTCATTATCGATGGTAGGCTATAAATATTGGGGGGAGGGGTTGTATTTGCTTGTTTTGGTGGGAGATACCTCTGTGCAAACTACGTCCCCGGCAAACTGTGCCCCTGATTCGAACAGCCACTGACCTAATGCGTAAATATTATGGGAAGTGCGCTAGCCAGAAGGGATTTAAACATAGTCGGCTAAAGACCCAAGTTTGGTTTGAAGATGATAAACGTACCAAGCACAATGTTCTCTCAGCATTCCTGATCTCTAACGCACACTCTCAGAGTTCGGCTGGTATTGCGGCTGTCAGAGCAGAAATGAAAGCTGCTGCTCTCCGTATGTTTTTCCGTCCTCTCTGGGTACGTTTATATGTACATTTTCTGAGTTCATTTAGTCCATTAGATCGAAAGATCTGGAAAAAAAAAGCCCATGCATTTACCCGCCCATAGACCCTCCCCTTGAAGAAATCAGGACAGAAGTGTTTGAAAGTGGACAAAAGAGACGGATTATAACCAGGTGTAAATGAGAATGTGTCTCCCTTGTCTACTTGTGATCCGAATCGACCAAAACGCATCTTAATACCAGGTATAAACAGGACCTTTGTGTGTCTGCTGAGCCCAACTTCCTTGGTGTCTTGCCGTGTGTCGTCCGTGCATCATTTCTCAGAGCCGCAGGCCTCACGCAGAGCAGCAGTAGGGGCAGTATGCTACTCCAGGGATGAGAAATGTCCCTGCCATGCTGTCACACTTCCCCGGCTGTTTGCTTACTTCATATGTGTCTGAGAGACGCCTGTTCCCTCTGATCTCATGCTGGGACAGTCAGCAGGGAATGATGGGAGAACTACCTACCCAATATTCTCTTTTTCCACTGCCGTCCTTTTCTATTTCAGTATTCGTCCCGCTCTTGCGATTTGTCTAGCAATCTTTTTGTCTTTTTGCTTGTCTTTTCTCTGTCCTTCTCTTTGCCTAGAAATATAACTTGCATTTTATTATTTCCAAAATCTGCTTAGACAGCATTTTAAGGCATCATAGGGGTGTATGACAGCTGTTCCAAAAGGTAGGCAGCATAATTATACTTAAGTATGTGCATTAATTATGCTAATTAAACACAATGCATAATTACAATGATCTGCATCTACATTTTCACCTTTTTGGGTTAACTCACCATTTAAGGTGATACAAATATGAATTGTGCAACATAAGCACATTGGGAAAATGTGCCTGTTGCGACATTTCTGCCAAAAATGTTTTTAAACGTACATGCAATATACAATTAACTTTTATTTAATTTCATAAAAATGATGATTACAGGGGCAGATTATCAATCAGTTCCAAAGAGTTGTGCTATTTAGTTGTAGCCTCTTTCCATCCATGTTCTTCTTTGGGTAGTTAAAGGGTTAGTTCACCCAAAAATGAAAATTACCCCATGATTTATTCACCCTCAAGCCATCCTAGGTGCATATGACTTTCTTCTTTCAGATGAATACAATCAGAGTTTTATTAATAAATGTCCTGACAAGTGTTGATTTGAGAGGCTAAAGCGTTGGGTTAACTCACTGTCGACCGCTGGCCACTTGGTCGTCACTTTAAAGAACAAAAACTTTAATTTAACAAGCAACAAAATGCTTCAAACATTTGTCTAAATTAGCTTAATAAAGAAACAGAACGAAATATATCTACTTTGACATTGGAAACAAAACTGAACAATTTTAATGGCTGCAACTAATGTGTAATAGGGAGGATTAAAAAAAAAACACGGGCTCCAGTCGGACTCGGGCTGAAAATTTTGATAAGCTGTCGGACACAAGCCGGGCTAGGGCCTCAGCGTCTCGGGCCAGGGCCGGTCTAGGGCCTAGTTTTGAGGCCCGTGCAGGGCTCTAGTTAGAATGCTTTCTATTTTTGTTGATTATGGATTATGTTGAATGCTGAATCGATTCATTCAGTTCTAATAGTGCTTCATGCAAGCAGTGTCGTACACACAGAGGGCAAAGCGTTTTGTTATTTAAAGCAGCACTAGGTAGTTTTTGCTCTCGGGGTCCCCCTACAGTTGGGAAACAGTATTGTCCTCTACTACTGTCGTAAACTGTCATTCTACATCAGGGGATGCGCACGTGCATTTGTTGACATGACAACCATGATAGCCCTGAACACTGCAGGAGTTCACATGCAGGCGTTCTGCTTGCGTCGCGTGTGAAATGTCTTCATCCCAGGTACAGTGGCATATGTTTTTAGCATGTCAAATGAATATAATTTCATGGGTTTTATTTTTTTTCAAATGCCAAATGATCGCGATGCTCACGTTTACAAGCCAGCGTCATTATAGTAGCCTAGTCTATTGGTTACCATTTTACAGAATCTATATGATGCTTCAATTCAATGTTTGAGTGGTAGTTAATAACCATATATCGTCAATATTATAATATCACGCTACCATAGATGAATCTGCAAATTTGAAAAATCGATTTGCATTATAGCTTGAGGCAAGACAAATAAACAAATATCACAGACATGTTAGGTATCCTAAAATATGATTTTGTATGTCTTACGTATTTACTTGCAAGAATGTAGCCCCTCCTCCTTCAGCTCACGCCAACGAGCAAACGCTGGCCCAATGTTAATCCTCGTCCTGCCTTTCATCCCATCACTTTCTCCTTTCCTCTTTTTGCTCTCCTCCGACAAAACCTTTGCTTTCTTATTTTTCAGTGCTGCTTCGGCCATGACTATAACATTCGGCAAACAAATGATAGTTTTTCTCGCACGTCCGAATTTAAGGAAGTGGGGGTGGTGGTGGAAGTGACGTATATGCCGTAAAGCAGTCGAATTTTGTAGTTCTTTTTTTTCTCGGGTTACTACCCGAAACCCGAAGTTTAAAAGTACGATTAAAAACGATACAGACCCCGTCAGGTTATGGCAGACGTGTCATTCAGCCTATTGTAAGTCGATGTATCATCACAAGAGTCTTGAAAATATATTATAAAGGTTGAAAAGTTACCTAGTGCTGCTTTAAAGGGGAAGTTCAAGCATCAATGAGTAGCAAAAACCGCACTGAATCAGTATTTATTATTACGTTCATGTGAAAGCATTAATAACATGTCATTAATTATGTAGTTATGTCTGAGAACAATTTCTTAGCGACTAGGAAACACATATATACACACATTTATATATATATTTATATATTATAGCCTATACACTCTAAAAAATGCTGGGTTAAAAATATCCCAAGTTGGGTTGAAAATGGACTAACCCAGCAATTGGGTTGTTTTAAGCAAACATTTGCTGGGTTAAAACAACCCAATTGCTGGGTTAGTCCATTTTCAACCCAACTTTGTTTTTTTTTTTAGAGTCAACATTTTTAGAGTGTAGGCCTAGGGCTATACAGGCATCTGGTTTCACAGTGGTATTACTGGTATTAATTTTAATCCTTATTAACAAATATATAGAAATATAATTTGGAATGTATGTATTTGTTAATTAATACCAGTTATACCAATGTTGCTTTTTAAAATTTGACTGGGGGCACCAATAAGGATTTCACCTAGGGCGTCAGAATGGCTAGAATGGCTAGAGTCGAGGGCTCTTTAATGGTCTGTAAAGTTGCTGCCTTTCAAATCACTCGCGTATAAGGTTACAGTTTCCAAACAGAGCTTATGTTATACTGTTGGGCATCCACACATTTCCCCAGGAATTAAAAAAATAAAAATAATTTGTGATGGACAGATTAGCTTGGGTATTTGAAGCATGAGTGGTGTTCTTCAGACGTTTTAATAGCTGAAGGCCGACTGCTCATTCCACGTCTTTCTGTCCACCTACGAGATTGTCTTTCTGGAGCTTCTTGACATGAATATTCCTACTAATAGAGTCCATGTATGACAACGCCTGTCAGACAGAGCATACATATAAACACCTAGCTGTCTAGCTGAAAGGAATAACTCACCCAACCCATTTTTACTGATATCTCCAAGACTAAATTGACTCACTTGACACCCACTGCTCCAGAAATAACGGCCACATATAAAGATCTGTACAGTAACACCTCCTTCAACCCCTCGGCGGTAATAAGAGTCACAAGGAGATCATTTAAGAAAAATCTGAAATCAGCACGAATGCACTTTCTGTGCTTCTTTATTTGACTTTCTGAGTGCACCACTGTGTTGTAAGGTTTTTATGTGCCACTAGGGAATGTTTTGGATGAGATCTCGGCTCTTGTAATAGGGTTACCACTGTGCTGGATCCCACTGTGATATCCCAAGTTGTCAATTCAGGGAGCCTAACGTTTTGTGTGGAAGACCGTCAGTGGTAATAGGTGATAATCATCATGTTTGGCTTTTGGTGGAAAAATACGATCACTTTTGCTTTGCTGTCAAAACGCATAGCAAAACAAAACGTACGTTAACCCCTAGAGGACTGCAGTGTTTTGGGGCCCTTGAGATGTTTTGACATGGTCTGACATTTGTGCTTATTTCAGCTACTTATAACATACTATTGACCAACATGTCATTTTGCTGTATTCTGTACAAACTATGCTACAACAATATGTGAGCAAAATGGATGTACATGTTTTCATTTTTTAGAAAATAATGAATATCCGTGGTTTCTAAGTTTTGGAGAAAAAAATGTGTCACCGCAATAAGGCCATAAAACACATACTGAAAAGTTGTTCACAAGACTTTTGAGTTATCAATCTCGAGGGCTAGTATTTTTACTACAGAATGGTTTTGACATCATTTAACTTGCTATTTCACACGTAATACAACTGCATAGTCAAATGTTGCGGTATGTCACATGAGTTAAATTGTTCCTGACGCCATTATGGACTGATAAATTGTGCGCAATAATATCAGGAATGTGCATTAAGAAAGTAAATTGGCCAACATCAGATAGCCAGCATGCAGAAAAGCCAAAGCACTACTTAACACGTAGCCATACATGTTTTGTAATTAAACTCTCTCATAATTAGACCGCTGTGAACAGCATGCGATTAGGATTGCTGATGTACTATCGCATGTGCCGCCTGCTGCTCTTTACATTACTGTAATGTAAAGCTTGTTTGAGTGCTAATTAGGCCTTTAAAATATGGTGGAAATTAAAGCAAAACAATGCTACAGTCAATACTATTTGTTTATTCATTTCACATTATTGTTCATTAATTGTATTAATTCATTTAACATTATTTTATTTATTTATTCGTACTTTAAAATATAGTTGCCCATTCATTTTATTTCATTCATTCATTATTTTTATTTATTCATTAATTTGTTCATTCAATAATATTATTTTAATTCATTCATTCGTTATTTAATCGTTTTTTAAATGTTTGTTCATTTTATTTATCAATTCATTTAAAATATTAATTCATTTAATTCATTTTATTTATTCATGAAATAGTTTAAAAAATACTCATTTATTCAAATAATTAATTAATTCAATGTTTTCAAAGAATATAGAATATTGTTCATTCATGTAATTCATTAATTCATTTAAAAATTTTTATTTAATCTTTCTTTTTTTAAAACATTTAAAATTGTATTTATTTATCAATTCATTTAAAATATTTTTTTTTTTCTCTAATTTCATTCATTCATTCATTCATTCATTCATTCATTCATTCATTCATTCATTCATTCATTCATTCATTCATTCATTCATTCATTCATTCATTCATTCATTCACTTATTATTCATTCACTCATTTATTAAATTAAATTTAATTTAATTCATATTGCTTTATTGACATGGCATACTTTGTGTACATATTGCCAAAGCACTGCAAAAAGCAAATATACATACAAAAACATACATAAAATACATTTTTAAAAAAACATACATATACGTGTATACACGCACGCACGCACGCACGCAAACACACACACACATTTACATTACATTTAGTCATTTAGCAGACGCTTTTATCCAAAGCGACTTACAAATGAGAGCAATAGAAGCAACTAGAACAGTCAAGGGCAACAATATGCAAGTGCTGTAACAAGTCTCAGTTAATCTAGCACAGAACAGAATTATTATAATTTTTTTAAATAAATTAGACAGACAGAAAATGAATAGAATGATAAGTGCTATTCTTGATTGGTCAGGTGCTCACACACACACACACACACACACACACACACACACACACACACACACACACACACACACACACACACACACACACACACACACACACACACACACACACACACACACACACACACACACACACACACACACACACACACACATACACACACACCTACCTATATTAATAGTATTACGAATGTGGATGTGTTCACTCAGTACATCTTAGTTTGTGGCAATTCTAAATATGATGTGCTACTAAAGAGGAAGTAGGTTCTTCACCAAGTAAGATCTTCAGTTTGTCTACTGTAGTACTGTAATCTACTGTATTTGACTGGACAGTGAGTCTCTTAAGGGTGTGTATTTGTCCCAGTGGAGGAGGAAGTGTGCCTCCGTCTAAACTGCTCCTGATCTTGTTACAGATTCGCTCTTCTTTAGGTAACCACGTCTTCTTATGTCGCCCTCTTTCAATGGCCAGCGTGTGGTCACTCCGTCTGTACTTAGTTAATAAATGTCTGTGTGTTATATTCCTGACTGAGATGAGATAGTCAGCCAGACTGTACTCTCCGTTTAGTCCCAGTTAACACTTGAGACGACTTTGCTCTTTGGTTTGTTCTTTCCAATGCTGCATATACGTCTCTTTCTCTTTATTCATCATTTCTTTCATTCTTGCAGGTTTTTCAGGAGCAGTGATATTGAACGCTTTGTTCGTCACTACTGACACCATTGCACAAAGATAACTTTTCTGAGCACTCAATTATTGTGTTTTTTAGTGCTTTAAAATGAAGATTGTCTTCAGAGCTAGATTTTAAGTGAAGCAAGAACTTTAAAGCTATTTTTAATAATTAAATTGAGGGGGAAAAGGCCTAGTTCCGCCCTACATGCGTTGTTAGGTGTGTTTCTGTGGACATGAAGGATCTTTCTAAACTCTGCATGTAGACCTTCTACAGGATTTTATGGCTGTAGTTACTCGCTTGGCCCCAGACTTCACTTCCATATAACGCACTATCTAAGATCTTTGTCCAACTTTTGATGGAAATGTTTATTTTGAATAATTTCATACGTATGGCTTGCAGTGCTTTTTGTTTTAATTGCCAATTTCCAGTGGGTGTTAAAACCAGACCAAGATAATTATATTGTAAAGCGTGTTGAAGTGTGGTGTTGTTTACTGTAAATACATGTTTATGTTTCAGATTTCTGTTTCTTCTGAAATATCATGATCTTAGTTTTTTTGGATGTTGACTTCTAAGGTTCAGTCATGGCAGTAAAATGTCTACGTTGTTCTGGAGACCTTCTGGTGTTTTAGACGAAATTAGTAAATCGTCTGCATACAGTAAATATTTCACTTCTGTGTCGAACAGTTGCAGTCCTGGACTCTCTGATTGGTCCAGTAGATCTGCCAATTCATTCATATAAATGTTAAATAAAGTCAGACTGAGGCAGCAGCCCTGTCTGACCCCTCGCTATTGGGAAAAATGTTCAGTTCTTTGTTGACCAATTTGTACTGCGCATTTATTTTGGTTACACATGTTTTTAATTAAGTCGTATGTTTTACTTAATGCCACTTTGAATGATTTTATTTTATAAATGGAATCAAATGCCTCCTTGAACTCTATGAAGAGACATCTTTAAGCATGCAGATGTTAAACATATACTATTTATTAGGTTTTTACAGGCAGGAATACTTCAGCCAGAACTGCCTTTTTCATGGTCGCCATAAAAATATATTAAGCAACATTTAAATGCTGATCTCTATCACCAAACAACACAACACCGTGTGTGTAAAACTTTTAAACTATCACTGGGCCAATAAATATGCAATTTAAGATCTCACGGCAGACTGGAGGAAACATTTGGTGCCTCTGCGCCCTCAGTGGCCAATAACAACACGATACTATCAAAAGCATCATGGGACGTTTTATTACCACGACCAAACTAACACGCAGTTCGCTTTCCCACGTTTCTCCATTAACCTGCGGACCAGAGGGGTTGAAATTAACCTCACAGCTGTTCGATTAGGAAAATATATAGTCAGTCGCTGATCATATCAACAAACGGTTTCTGTTCAGGAGAGATTACGGCATCTGGTCACATTAATGTGTCAGGAAGTGACTTTAAAGAGCTGTTATGGATGTTACCGGTGTGAAAGCTAATAAACCTCACCTCTACAATTTGTCCCATGAACATGGGAGGTATAAATCTTTTCATATTCAGTTTTATTAGCCCATGTGAGATTCAGGTCCATAAATGTGTTTGTGTGGGGGTTTTTTTATGTTCACTTTGAGTTTCACTGTCACTCTAAATTTCCATGAACTAAAAGTTAAATTTTTAGACAACTCTGCTAACTTTTTAATTGATGAGCATCTTGCAAAGTATTAATATAGACACACATGAACAATTATAACTCAACAATCATCTGTATTGATATTCAACAAACATGAAGTAACAAACACTTACAAATAAGGTTGACTAATAATAATAATAATAATAATAATAAAAATCCTAATCACATTCCTTTTTCTGCTGCAATGCATATTTTATTATGAAATTGTTTGTTCAGAGTCAACTTTACGATATTTGGGACAACATTGTAAGGGAATATTGTTGTTTTAACGACATTTTATGTCTATTATCTAGATTCATTATATTTTCATCATATTATCACTTCATATTTTTATCTGTGACATATTTTCCAAAATATAGCACATTACTACCAACCTCTGTTGGACCTAGATTCAGATTTTCTAAAAATGCATTAATCTGAGTTGAGAATATACTTTTATTGGTCGATTTATGAAAGCGTTTTGAAATTAGCCAAATTTGTAAAAAAAAAAAAAAAAAAAAAGTTTACCTTTAAAAATTCACAACTCTTTAAAGTCTATCTTAACCTATCTAGAGTTTTATTTTCTAAATTCTAATTCTTATGTGTTTTGTTTTCGTCTCGGTTTTTATTTTGTTTTCAATTCATCTCGTTTTTTGTTTTTGTCTCATTTTTTTGTTTTGTTTTCATTGCATCTCGTTTTTGTTTTGTTTTTGTCCCATTTTTTGTTTTGCTTTCATTTCGTCTCATTTTTTGTTTTGTTTTTGTCTAATTTTTTGTTTTGCTTTCATTTCATCTCTTATTTTTTGTTTTGTCTCATTTGTTGTTTTGCTTTTTGCTTTTAATTTTGTTTTTCTTTTCATCTTGTCTCATCTCCTCTTTTTTTTTTTTTTTTTTTTTTTTAGTCTCGTCTCTTGTTTTTTTGTTTTTTTTTTTTTTTTTTTTTTTTTATTTCATCTCATATTTGTTTTAATTTCATCTCATATTTTTGTTTTGTTTTTGCACAAAACTGTGTCATCTTGAGTCACACAGTAAAAAGTGGGGCATCAAATAAGAGAAAGTTTTAGATTCATTTTGACGCTTGGAAGAAGCTAGTTGATGGCGACCCAGAGTCAGATGAGTGGTTAAAAATCAGACACTGACACAGCAGGCATCTGTCATCACCTCCCACAGGGTCTTGTAGATTAGTGGTGCTGAAAGAAAGAAATAGAAGAAACAGAGATTATTGAAAAAATCACTGATACAAGGCCAAATATACTGAAATATAAAGTGTTACAAAAAAATCATTGTGTCATGCCACAGTTTTCACATCTAATTTTAATGTTTCTTTGTCTTCTCCTTAATTTTCCTCTCTAACAGCCACAGGGACCTGAAGCCGGAGAACCTGTTGCTGGACGAGAAGAATAACATCAGGATAGCAGACTTCGGCATGGCGTCTCTGCAGGTGGGGGACAGTCTTCTGGAAACCAGCTGTGGGTGAGTGAACCTGAGCATCATTATAACACTAATGATCAGGACAAGCACTGCCTTCAGGTCAGACCATATAGGATGTCTGTCATTCTCCCTTTGCGTGTGCAAATCACACTAAATATGTATGTTTTTTTCATGTGCTCCATATCATTTATATCATTATTAACATTCTAACATGAACACTTATTGGACTCAACTTATGTTTTCTTGATTATAATTTTGTTTTAGGAAAAATGTGAGTATTAAATATGATACATCAGGCTTTTGAGGAACATTAATTTGTACACCTGTCAATCATCATTGTATTGCAGTGCATTATAAGTTTTGCCCCCACATTAAGAACTACAGAGCATATAACCAAGCTTTTAAATATCACCTTACTAAGATATTATTCTGAGAAAGAGTGAGAACTGATATTTATATGCATTTTATGTAAGTAGTCTGTTATACTATTATAAAGATCTCATTATAAGCTAAATAATGTGATATAAATTTCATCTTCCTTTTTGGCCATATAAATATAAGCAGCTGCACCAAATTGCATATTTTTGCTCCGTTTTCTTCTATATTTCCCATCTCTCATTGAGTATGAGCTTCATATGTGCTTTTGATCATACTGTATGAGCCATAAAAGCCTGATGTGTCCAATATGATGCTCAACAAAACGCATATGCTCCCCCCAAAGGCTCCATAAACTGTTCAGAAAATTTGATTTTCTGACTATTATGTCAGGCTTTACAGAGTTAAAATTTATGAAGGTCAGTAGTATAAGCACTTGTGTCTCTTTCATGCCGTCTAAATAAAAATGCGTTGGAAATCGTCACATCTGTTTTTTTGAATGGCTAAATAAAACATTACGTTAGTTTAAAGATAATAATTAAGTATAGTGGAGACTCAACTGGTTTGTTATATATATATTAAATATAATTGTCTGTTATGATTGGCAATTTTTTTTGCATCTCTGCCAAGTTTCTAGGACAGACTGGGAAGGAGCTTTGAGTTGTGAATATTTTTGACAAAAATATCCCGTTTTTCATAATTTTACATGTACAACTTTAGCTCATAAAAATGTCAATCTGCATGACATATCATCTTTTTATTTTACTCTGTAACTGTCAGAAGTTGTTACTAATTAGGTGACTCTCATGAAAATGTCTTGAAATGTCTGGTACATATTTCATCACAAAATCAATAGAAAAAAACCCCGAATAAATTATGTCTTGCATACTGAAAATGCAGCCTATTTTAGTTGCAGGAAGATTTTTTTCAGTGTTCTCAAAATGTGTGAAAGATGAAGAAAGAAAAGAAGTAAATACATAATAAATGAATCTAGGCTTCTTTATATAAAATATGATTTCTTGTTTTTCTTTTGGTATTTGAGTGATAAATGACCTGGACCTAATCTCTTCTAAGGGGGCGTTTTCAAATAAAAACAGAAAACCTTTTATTTGTTTTGGTCATTCATTTACACAACAATGGCATTTTGGGCCCTGAAAAAAAGAGTTTTGAAAACTCTACCGTCTATCATCGTAAACTACAAAATGTGAATTTGTGAACACTGTGTGAAAACCATATGTATTACGTGTTCAGTCTATAGGCATGTGCGAGTACTTGACAACCAAACCAATATAGTAACATGGCCATCAACTTGCCTGACCTGCATAATAAAGCGTTTTTTGTCATTTTCGCACATCCCTGTGAACGGGGATCATAATGATAACATTGACGTTTTTAGCACATCGCTGTTGTGTGACCGTACATTCAGAGAGAGAGGGAGAGAGGTCATTCTTCCTTCACTTGTCTGTGACTTTAGACTTGCTCACTCAGGAGTAAAGCGTGAATCACACACATTACACTGCAACACAGTGACATAACGAATCAATTATTAATTCAAAAATAGAAGTCTTTTCCAAAACATACGCTACCATTTGAAATGTAGGGGCTGGTTAGATACTGTATAAAGAGGTCTCTCATGCTCAACAAGGCTGCAGTAATGTGATCAAAAATACAGAAAAAAAACTGTAATATTATGAAATATTATTTATGTATATACACCGATCAGGCATAACATTATGACCACTGAAAGGTGAAGTGAATAACACTGATTATCTCTTCATCACAGCTCCTGTTAGTGGGTGGGATATATTCAGGGCCGGCTCTGTAAATCTGGGGGCCCTAAGCTGGATAATTTTGGGGCTCTGCCTTGCAGTGAATAATGGAGTATTGCACCGCAAACCAGCAACTGTATACAATCTAACCCTTACACATTTCATCTGTATATCTTTTAACATGATTGCCTACAATTATTTTACTGCTTATTAAAGGTCCCGTTCTTCGTGTTTTTTTGAAGCTTTGATTGTGTTTACAGTGTGCAATATAACGTGTTCATGTTTCGCGTGTAAAAAAACACAGTATTTTTCACACTATTTACTTATCTGTATACCGCTGTTTCCACTGTCCTAAAAACGGCTGGTGATTTCCTTGTTCTATAAAGTCCCTCCTTCAGAAACACGTAACGAGTTCTGATTGTGCAAGCGGTTCCTGTGCTGTGATTCGACCACAGCTTAGCGCACGTGAAAGCGGTTCCTGTGTTGTAATTTGACAGCAGCTTAGCGCACGTTGGAAAGGTCACGCCTCTTAACGGAGAGGTGTATGCGTTCAATAATCTCTACAGCGTCCCTGGGAAAGCCAAACAAAGGTGATTTGACTCCTGGATGAAAATAACAGCGTCTCGATGACATGGCGATAAACACACTCAACGCAACAGTTCCTTTTCTCCACGCGACCGTCCGCTTCTCCACGTGGGACAGCAACAAGACCGCGCCCCCTTTTTCGCGTTTCTTTGTGGGCGGAGGTTAGTCTGTTCTACTGCTCTACTGACGTAATTAAAGAAGGAAGTACCAGGATGTAGTCCAAGCCAGCCGTTCGCTGTAGGCTTTGAAAGGGAATTTCTGTTAAATAAAATATCTCGCTTGGCATTGAACTTTGAGCTTTATAATTTTACAGGTATTATTTATGCTCTAACAGCAACATTACACACTAACTAAAGTTTGAACAATGGAATCGCGAAGAAGGGGACCTTTTAAAGTACACTCACTGAAACAGTAAAAGTAAAGATTACAGATTTGCAAATTTCTTTCATACATAAGGTCAATTTGTTGTAAACAAATAAATATTAATAATTTAGCATTAACAATATATAGCTAACTTACAACATTAGCCATAGTGGTATGCGGCTCGCTATGCTCTACTGAAGCAGCAGTAGAGTCACCTCCTCCAGCTGTTGAGATTACAATATAATCCTAAATACAGTATGCAGAGTAGATAAAACACATTCATTTTAAATTAAAATTAAAGTACAATTAGACAACATAGTGAATTATGATTATAAAACAAAATTTTTTATTGGCAAGAGGAAAATTAGCTATGTTGAAGTTGCGCACAAAACTATTCAAAAGAAAGGCAGTGGGAAATATTTTCTTGTGTCATCTCTGGTGTCAGCCTCCTGAAATGTTTCTCCACGACCACCAAAATATTTAAGAATGGCTCCTCCTGAGAAAGTGACATTTTGTTTTTTACAATTATGTTAAGGGTAAATTAAAAGAAATCCAATGTTAAATTATATTATTTAATTATTGGTTGATTAACTCTTATATACTGTTCATATTTTAAACCTTTACAGCATGGAGTGAGATATTTTTTACCTTTTATGATTACATTAATACATTCACTGTAAAAAAAAAAATCAGGTGCCCAATTGAACATTTTCTAGTGAGCGATCACATCTAAAATTTTCAGTTGGCCAAATTTAATTTCTTGAATTTTAATTGAATTAAATTGCATCAATTCACATTAATTCAATTTGGCCAACTGAAAAATTTCAATTGGGGACCTGCTTTTTTTTACAGTGTTCTTTACTAAAATTTACCACAAATCAATTTTGCTTTTAGGTGTCTTGTATCGATCATCATTCAATAATGTTTCAGAGAGGACACTGTGTTTTCTTTAGGTTTAAATGGTTTGGGCGATTTAGCTTAACAATATAGGCTATAAAATATTTCATAATAGTATATAGATGAATATTTATTAATAATCTTTAATTGCCTATTCAGTTAAGACCATAAGAAAAAGCTTGTATTTAACCGCTTTATTTTAAACTTCATTTTGATTTTGACTGTCAAATGATTGCTCTTTCTCTTCCTTTTTAATTTCTTTCTCTCGAATGTTCAATAATTAAACTATTTTTTATTGTAATAAGCGTCTATTGAGACAAAGATTTTTCGTTTTTTGCTTTCCCAGAACTAGTGTAGGTCATGTAACGTTAACTGTTAAAAAGAAAATACATTCATAGGAGGTGGGTCTGTCTCTACGCGGTCTGTAGCCCAGAGCTGGGGCCGACGGCTGGACCATAGCGCAAGCAATGTTGATTCAGCATAATCGACGGACAGCTAACGTTATGCTGCGTTCACACCAAACGCAAATAGAGTGTCTGGCGCGAGTGATTTGATTTCAATGTTAAGTCAATGGAAAGGCGCGTTGACGAGCGTCTGGAAGTCCCGCGGCGCGGAAGGCGCTTTTCGCGCGGTGCGAATGACTCGAATTGAGCGTCTTGCGTGATAAACTGCAGTGACGCTGGCGAGTGCAATCTGTAGTTAGGGGGCCCCCTAGTGGCGGCGGGGCTCTAAGCAGCCGCTTAGTTCGCTTATAGGGAGAGCCGGCTCTGGACATATTAGGCAGCATGTGAACATTTTGTCCTCAAAGTTGATGTGTTAGAATCAGGAAAAATGGAAAAGCGTAAGGATTTGAGCGAGTTTGACAAGGGCCAAATTGTGATGTGTAGACGACTGGGTCAGAGCATCTCCAAAACTGCAGCTCTTGTGGGGTGTTCCCGGTCTGCAGTGGTCATTATCTATCAAAAGTGATCCAAGGAAGGAACAGTGGAGAACCGGCGACAGGGTCATGGGCGGCCAAGTCAAGTCAACTTTATTTATATAGCGCTTTTAACAATGCAGATTGTTTCAAAGCAGCTTTACAGTGTTAAACAGGAAAATAATGCAACAGAATTGTATATAGCCGTTCTGGAGAAAACGCTGATGTCACCAGTTCATTTCAATTATCATACAGTGACAGTGTGGGCTTTAGATCAGTAATCAGATCAGTAATTTAGTTTAAATGGTTAATTAGTTTAATAATTAGATTTATTTGGATATTTAGTTGAAAAATGTAGAGTCCCCAACTGAGCACGCCAAGCCAGAGGCAACAGTGGCAAGGAAACCAAAACCCCATTAGGTGACCTAATGGAGAAAAATAAACCTTGGGAGAAACCAGGCTCAGTCGGGGTGCCAGTTCTCCTCTGGCCAATTAACAAACTGCGTATGATTATTATTCTGACAACTTTACAGGTCAGAGGTCATATTATTCGGAATCGGAATATTCGAAAGATCCGAGGCACCACGCCTGAGACGGGTTTATTGAGGATGTGTCAATTAAATGATTATTAAATGGGAATAATCGAAATATCGGAGTTATCACGCCGGAGACGGGTTTATTGAGGATGCCGTATTGATGAAACCATTATTAAAGTGCAATATTCGAAGGATCAGAGGCAACACGCCGGAGACCAGTCTGGGCCAAGGCTCATTGATGCACGTGGAGAGCGAAGGCTGGCCCGTGTGGTCCGATCAAACAGACGAGATACTGTAGCTCAAATTGCTCAAGAAGTTAATGCTGGTTCTGATAGACAGGTGTCAGAATACACAGTGCATCGCAGTTTGTTGCGTAAAGGGGCTGCATAGCCACAGACCAGTCAGGGTGCCCATGCTGACCCCTGTCCACTGTGGAAAGCACCCACAGTGGCACGTGAGCATCAGGACTGAACCACGGAGTAATGGAAGAAGGTGGTCTGATCTGATGAATCACGTTTTCTTTTACATCACGTGGATAGCCGAGTGCAAGTGTGTCGCTTACCTGGGAAACACCAGGATGCACTATGGGAGGAAGGCAAGCCGGCGGAGGCAGTGTGATGCTTTTGGCAATGTTCTGCTGGGAAACCTTGGCAAATGTTGTGCCTGATCGGTGTATGTATATATATATATGTATATGTGTGCCTTCAGTGTCACATGATCCTTCAGAAATCATTAGAATCGTATGATTTGCTGATCAAAAAACTTGCTCAAATGTTTTTTTTTTTATTATTATTATCAATGTTGAAAACCGTTGTGCTGCTTCATATTCTTGTGGAAATTCTTTGATGAATATTTTCAGGATTCTTCAATGACTAAGCAGGGTTATACAACTAAAACCATAAAAACATTTTTCATTACTTGAAGTAAAATAAACTTTAACTGAAATGAAATATTTTTAAAAGTGATTCTTATTTTATTATATTTAGTTGCCAAGGCAATTTAGTTAAGTTAACTCTGAACTAAAATGAATAAAAACTATATCGAAAAAAATAAAAAAAAATAATACAAAGATAAAACAACACAATTACTAAATCTTTAAACGTATTTGTTTTTTTTAATTTTAAATTTTAAAATCATATTTGATAGAAAGTTAAAAATAGCATTTACAATAGCATTGTAAATACGTATAATTTCACTTTTTAACAATTGAATGCATCCTTGCTAAATAAATCAATTAATACATTTGCCAGTTGTGTTAAAAAAAAAAGTCAGACAATGTGGAGGCAACCAATGAATGCTCAGCTGTATTTTATGACACGCCCCCTCTGACATAATTAGTGTGATTAGCTGTCATGGAAACCCAGAGCTTTCTTTTCTTCTGTTGTTTGGCCGAGGCCTGGTGTGAAGAGATAGGAGCCTGACTCATTTATTGCCCTTTATTTCTTTCTTAATGTAATCATTTCTCCTTTCAATAAGCGACTTTGCCCCACATATGCTATAAAACATTTTGCCTTTTGTCAGTAGATTAAATTTGCCGTGCTTGCCCGACCTTTAGGATTACACTCAGACATGGCCATAGATTAAAGCCCAATGCAATAAAATCACTGCACAAAGAGTCACCTGATGTTACATAATTATAGCTTGGCAGAGGTCAAACCGGACCTTCGTGTACCTTTGTGTGCGCTGGCGTCACGGCCACCGCGGGTCAGGAAATACAGGACTTTGTGTCACACAGGAAGTCACAGTAGCCTCCCAGCGCCGTGACTCAACATCGGCTATCGGAATGAATCTGTACGGGTCCCATCATCCTAAAAATGATCTCCAAAGCAGCTGTGTGTTGATTCTGGGCCGAATGTCCTTGGCGTTTTCAGTGATCCCAAAATTATTTTAAACCCGCCTGAAGGGGTTTATTTTGCGATAGTATCAGTATATTATCCTACTTTTTACCTGGATTCTTAGTAAATAAATACATACTGTACATGGACACACAATATTAAGTAATTTAAGTTAAAAAATATATATATTTGTAGATTTGAGAAAGGCAAGAAAAGTTGAACTTTTATACAAAAGAAGAGCAACTTTAGGGAGAGACAGTCATTAAGAAAAGATGGCAGAAATCATGTGATCCCTCTCCTCTCAGCTACTGTAAGGATGGAAATATGAAGGAAAAATGTATCCTGGCTGTGAGCAGTTTAAATGACATGACTTTAAATGACATGTGTCTGAGTACTGGGACACTTTTAAGAAAATCAGTGTGTGGCACAGCGTATCTGAGATTGTGGGAAATCAAAGTAGGTTTAAATCATTAATTATTTTATAACTTTTTAAAAATATATATATATTTTTTGTTTTGTTTTTCTCATTCATTTTATTAATTAATTTGTTTATTAATTTAAAAACAATTGTATCTCTTCAGTAATTCCTTCTTTTAAAAACATTTTTTATTCATTTCAAAATATTTGTTCCCTCAATTTTTCATTTATCAATTCATTTCAAAATATTTTATCTATTTAATAATTCATTCTTTTAAAACATGTGTTCATTAATTAATTCATGTATTTAAAAACAGCATTCATTCCTTTATTAATTACTTTAAAAAATATCTATTTATTATCCTTTCTTTTTTATCATTTAAACATATTTGTTTATTCATTTAAAATATTTAATCTATTATATATATATATATATATATATATATATATATATATATATATATATATATATATATATATACACACTTTTTTTTTCTCCATAAATTCATCCATTCATTTATTAATTATTTTAAATGTTTGTTTGTAATTGTTCATTCATTTTATCCATCCATCCATCCATCCACCATTTAAAAAAATATTGAATTCAATTTATTCATTTATCAATTGATTTTAAAAAATATTGCATCTGTTTAATCATTCATTCTTTTAAAACAATGCTCCATTCATTCATTCATTCATTCAAAAATAGCATTCATTCATTTAAAATTATTTTAAAGATATTCATTCATTCATCATTTCTTTTTTCATCACTTAAATATATTTGTTTATTAAATTAATCAATCAATTTCAAAATTCTTATCCATTTAATCATTCATTATTTTAAATAATGTATCCATATATTCATGGATTCATTTATTTAAAAACATCATTAACTAATTTGTTTAACTTATTTATGATTTAACTTATCTTTTCAAAACTTTATTTATAGTTCGATCCAGATGTTTTCCTTATTTGTGTAATATTTGATTTGGCTCACACCAATGAATGCCTTTTTATCCAATTTTTTCATGTATGCAGATTCTCAGCGTGACTTTGAGTAACAACTCAACTGGCAACAGCCCCACTTTGGGTCTGAGACATACACACTCAAAATAATATGGGCATTATTGATTCTGAGCTTCATGGATGCCTTCCGCTAGTCTTTATGGTGTTTATTTTTGTATCGCTATTACCATGCACCATTTTGGCTTAATGATCATTGTACATTGCAGCAAAAAGACACATTTGAACCCATATGTCTCATCATTTGCACACCCACATCAGTTATGAGGCAGCTAATATCTGCCTGTCATTGGTTGAGGAGTTTTGCAGGAATGAGAGAGGAAATGAGCTCTAGCAAACAGCTTGGAGTAGATAAATGATCTGGCACCACGTACTGCAGGGGTTCCTCCATAAACTCATCCCTTAATGGGTGTATTTTTAGCTCTAATTTGTCTCCCTCATCAACATAAACAATGGAAACATTTTACGACCTTAAAACATCCGATTCGTTTTGATCTCTCAGATGTACACGCACCTGCTTTGGAGGAAAACAACTCAAATGGTGTGGTTACGCCATCAGAATCATAATAAGCAAGCAGGCCTGTCTAGGCTAATGTATTGAGGGCAATAAGTTTGGAGTGAAACTGCAGTCTGTTTTAGAGGTTGATGTGTACTGAACAGCTTCAGCAATGTTTTATGAAAATGTAATGCAGCTTGTTGTTAGGACCATAGACTGTAAAAAAGATGGACAGCGCATCGCCACATTTTTCCACTGAAGCAAAATGAAGCCAAAATATCCCAGATACAGTTGTTGCAGATAACGTCGCCCCGAAGCCTGAGTCTGTGCAGTATTGGAGCCCCTGTATCAAGTCAAGTCAAGTCAAGTCAACTTTATTCATATAGCGCTTTTAACAATGTAGATTGTTTCAAAGCAGCTTTACAGTGTTAAACAGGAAAATAATGCAACATAATTTTATTCAGCTGTATAGCCATTCTGGAGAAAACGCTGATGTCATCAGTTCATTTCAATTATCATACAGTGACAGTGTGGGCTTTAGATCAATAGTTCGATCAATAATTTAGTTTAAATGGTTAATTTAGTTTATTAATTAGATTTATTTCGATGTTTAGTTGAAAAATTTAGTGTCCCCAACTGAGCACGCCAAGCCAGAGGCAACAGTGGCAAGGAAACCAAAACCCCATTAGGTGACCTAATGGAAAAAAATAAACCTTGGGAGAAACCAGGCTCAGTCGGGGTGCCAGTTCTCCTCTGGCCAATTAACAAACAGCGTATTATTATTATTATTATTCTGTCAGTTTTACAGCTCGGAGGTCATAATAGATCAGAATATTCGAGGGACCGGAGGCAACACGCTGGAGATGGGTTTATTGAGGATGATGTTGATTAAATAATTATTAAAGTGCAATATTCGAATGATCGGAGGCAACACGCCGGAGATGGGTTTATTGAGGATGACATATCGATTTAAGTATTTTTTAATTGTAATATTCGAACAATCTGAGTCAAAACGCCGGAGACGGGTTTATTGAGATGCCGTGTCGATGAAGCAGTTGCAGGGGGCGTCTAATCACGGTCTCTCAGACACTTCGGGGTCCTGTGTTGGTCTTCTCTGGGCGCAGGTCCACCATCTGAACTGGATCCAGCCCGGAAGTGTTCCCGGTTCTGGCTGACCTAGTTAATGCAGCCTAACAATCATTTCATTGAAAAAAGTGTTTTATGTGTATGCCACAGTAAAGAGATGTGTTTTTAGTCTAGATTTAAACTGACAGAGTGTGTCTGCTTCCCGAACAATGTTAGGAAGACTGTTCAAGAGTTTCGGAGCTAAATAGGAAAAGGATCGACCGCCTGCAGTTGATTTGGATATTCTAGGTATTATCAACTGGCCAGAGTTTAGAGACTGCAGTAGACGTGATGGAGTATAATATGTTAAGAGCTCGCTCAAGTATTGGGGAGCTAAACCATTTAGTGCTTTGTAAGTAATAAGCAAAATTTTAAAATGTTTGCGATGTTTAATAGGCAGCCAGTGCAGTGTTGACAGAACTGGGCTAATATGGTCATACTTCCTGGTTCTAGTAAGAACTTGAGCTGCTGCGTTTTGGACCAGCTGGAGTTTATTTATTTGAGGTCATGAACGCATGAACTAACTGTTCAGCATCTTGCATTGAGAGCATGTGCCGTAATTTAGATATATTTTTAAGATGGTAGAATGCAGTTTTACAGATGCTAGAAACGTGGCTTTCAAATGAAAGATTGGTATCAAAGAGCACACCCAGGTTCCTCGCTGACGACGAGGACTTGACAGAACAGCCATCAAGTGTTAGACAGTATTCTAGGTTACTACTTGTGGAGCTTTTTTGTCCAATAATTAAAAATTTATTTTTTTCTGAATTGAGTTGCAGGAAATTACAAGTCATCCAATGTTTTATATCAGCTATGCATTCCGTTAATCTTGTGAATTGGTAAGTTTCTTCAGGGCTTGAAGAAATATAGAGCTGAGTATCGTCAGCATAACAATGAAAACTAACGCCATGCTTCCTAATGATATCTCCCAGTGGTAGCATCAAGGTCCTGCCCACACTCCCTCTCATCCGTGTGGGGGGTTTCGGTCCAATAATTAGAATCTGGTTTTTTTCAGTATTAAGTAGTAGGAAATTACTAGTCATCCAATTTTTTGAAAAAAATATAGAGCTGAAATATAGACCGCCATGCTTTCTAATGATATTTCCCAAGGGTAGCATGTACAGGGTGAAAAGCCATGGTCCTAGCACTGAGCCTTGAGGTACTCCATACTGAACGTGTGATTGACACCTCTTTATTTACTGCTACAAACTGATAACGGTCAGATAAGTATGATTGGAACCATGCCAATGCAATTCCAATTATGCCCCCATAATATTTGAAGGTCTATTAAAAAGAATGTTATGGTCTGTAGTATGCAGCACTAAGATTGAGTAACACTAATTGATAGGTACAACCACGATTGGATGATAAGAAGAAATAATTTGTAACTCTAATGAGAGCAGTCTCAGTACTATGACACGGTCTAAATCCTGACTGGAAATCCTCGCAGACACCATTTCTTTCTAAAAAGGAGACATGGTGAGGGCGGGGTTTATGACCTATACTGCAGCCAGCCACCAGGGGGCGATCGAAATGCTGTGGCTTCACTTTTCAGGACGTGTGCGGCACACTTGATTAGGTTCAATAAATTCACCAGTCCAAGAACCGACTTCTGTTGCAATATTGATTACTCTTAGAATATTCTACAAATATATGTCGTAAATCTCTTTTGTATTGTGATACACTATATTGCCAAAAGTTTTGGGACGCCTGCCTTTACATGCACATTAACTTCAATGACATCCCATTCTTAATCCATAGGGTTTAATATGGAGTTGGCCCACCCTTTGCAGCCATAACAGCTTCAACTCTTCTGGGAAGGCTTTCCACAAGGTTTAGGAGTGTGTTTATGGGTATTTTTGACCATTCTTCTAGAGGTGCATTTGTGAGGTCAGGCGCTGATTTTGGACGAGAAGGCCTGGCTCGCGGTCTCCGCTCTAATTCATCCCAAAGGTGTTCTATCGGGTTAAGGTCAGGACTTTGTGCAGGCAGGTCAAGTTCCTCCACACCAAACTCGCTCATCCATGTCTTTATGGACCTTGCTTTGTGCACTGGTGCGCAGTCATGTTGGAACAGAAAGGGGCCATCCCCAAACTGTTCCCACAAAGTTGGGAGTATAAAAATGTCCAAAATGCCTTGGTATGCTGAAGCATTAAGAGTTCCTTTCACTAGATCTAAGGGACCAAACCCAACCCCTTAAAAACAATCCCACACCGTAATCCCCCCACCACCAGTCGAGCAACTTTATACTTGACACAATGCAGTCAGGCAAGTACCGTTCTCCTGGCATCTGCCAAACCCAGACTCGTCCATTGGATTGCCAGACAGAGAAGCGTGATTCGTCACTCCAGAGAACACGTCTCCACTGCTCTAGAGTCCAGTGGCGGCGTACTTTACACCACTGCATCCGACACTTTGCATTGCACTTGGTGATGTAAGGCTTGGATGAGCAGCTGCTTGGCAATGGAAACCCGTTCCATGAAGCTCTCCATGTGGCCTACCACTTCGTGGCTCAGTTGCTGTTGTTCCGGACTGCTTCCACTTTGTCATAATACCACTAAAGATTGACCGTGGAATATTTAGTAGTGAGGAAATTTCATGAATGGACAGGTTGCCACCTGTGCAATAAATCACGGTACCACACTTGAATTCACTGAGCTCCTGAGAGCGACCCATTCAAAAATGTTAGTAGAGGCATCTGCATGCCTAGTGCTTGATTTTATACACCTGTGGCCATGGAAGGGATTGGAACACTGAATTCAATGATTTGGAGGGGTGTCCCAATACTTTTGCCAATATAGTGTATATTTGTAGAATATTCTAAGAGACCATTTGCTTTGACAATTTTATCTGAGGTAAAGTGAAAATTAGCTTTGACAGATCGGCGACACTTCAGAGTTGTCCATGAAGGTATTTCTTCGACGCCATTAAATCTGCTCTTGTTAAAGTCAAACGGCAGCTTTTCAGTTGGCGTTTGTAGTGTTTCTGTATGCAGCTGGAGTACTTCAAGTTGAATATATTTAGATGATAAGAAAAAGCTCTCACTAACAGAATTCATATTTGCATAGCTGCACGCTTGTAAAGGTGTTTGAGGGATCATGGGAGATGTTTACAGCTTGCTGAGAAACTCTCCCAATAATATGATTAACTCTGAACGTGCCTGTTTATCTCTGAAAAAGGGAAGAAAAAAAACATGGGAAGAGTATAATGCGTAGATGCACAACTCTGTTGTAGAATAGGATTTGTCAAGAAAGATTAATGGAGACAGGATGTCAGCTGGTGAAACAGGAAGTACTGTCAACATGTTGTGACCCTAATTACTCTGGGAAGATGTTATCTTCTTCTTTAGTGTGTCTTTGTGTCCCTCCAACCATCTTGATATTAATCATTCTAAGCAAACAGTATCAGACGTCACGGATCAGTGGCTATGGGAAACGTCTTAAATTCATAGTGCTTTTGCTTCAGGGGATTACAGCTTTTGACGTGATCTGAGAGTTGCCTTCCATGATTTTATATTGTTTGTTTGACAGAAATAACATGGTGACAGAATTATTTTTGGAGATTTCAAATTCAAATTATTTTGGAGATCAGTTTTTGAATGAAGTTTCTTAAGTTCACCAAGGCTGCATTTATCAAAAATACAGTAAAAAAAAAAAAAATATTGTGAAATATTATTACCATAAAAAAAAAAAATTATACTTTAATATAATTTAAAATATAATATATTCCAATGAGGGTGAAGCTAAATTTTCAGTCTTTCAGCCTTCTGTGGTCTAAAAATCAGTATTTTTTTTACATGATTTGATTCAGTGAATCAGTTCAAAAGATGAAATATTCATTGTTTTTAGTTAAAAACTATTTTTCATGTTTTAGTTAAAATATATTGTTGCAGTGGTGCATATTAACCCATTTAATCCCATTTTTTTTCTTACTCCTTACTCCTTAGACCTCCCTAACTCACAAACGTTATGCCCTCTTTGATTTTATGTTGGTTAAATTAGTGAAATATTAGGTTTTATATTCTGTCACAATAGTGACAGCATAATTCATACAAATTCTTAAATTGAAAACACAGGTTTTGGCTGTTGATCCCAGCTGTCATTTGTTTATTTTGTGGATGTTTTCGACCTCCTAGACATGCATGCTGTGTGCGGCATCTCTGTCGTTTCTGCACTTGAAGCGGCCCATTTGCCAGGTGGACTGTTGGGTGGCAATGCAGAGGTGAACTGTCTGGAGGATGGGGTGGATGTTCATGAGAGCCGGTTGGTGTGCCCTATCGGTGGGTCACACTGGCTGGTTGACCTCTGCATCACCATTTCATGGTCTGCCTGGCAGGTGGACCGTTTCCAGCAGATGCTCCCTATTTGGGCCATCACTGTTGCGGCCACTTTTGGTTGCCTCTTTTTGAACATAGACCGGAAAAAAAATATGGACGATGCGACTTCATTCTCTTCTGCTGAAGAAAAGTGAAGCCTCCAGAAATCTTAATGTGGCGTTGATCTTGCGCAGATTTGGGACCGAGTGAAAACTTTTGAACAGGATGAAGATTTAAAAAAAAAAAAAAAATGTTAAATATATATTTTTTCATTTAGTACTGCCCTTTGGAAGCAACAGAAGATACTTACATGTTTCCCGGAAGACAAATTGGTAACACTTTAGAATAATGGTCATTAACTAACTAACATGAACTAACCATGAGCAGTACATTTGTTACTGTATTTGTTCATCTTTGTTAATGTTAGTTAATAAAAATCCAGCTGTTCATGGTTTGTTTATGTTAGTTCACAGTGCATTAATTAATGTTAACAAGATTTTAATAATGCATTAGTAAATGTTGAAATTAACATTAACAAAGATTAATAAATGCTTTATAAGTGCAGTTCATTATTAGTTAATGTTAACTAATGTAGTTAACTAATGTTAACTAATGACCATTATTCTAAAGTGTTACCGACAAATTAAGTACAGCTTATCTTGATCTTCAAATTCAAAAAGTTTTCACCCCCCTGGCTCTTAATGCAATGTTTCCTTCTGGAGCATCAGTGAATGTTTCAACCTTTTTTTAAAAGGGAGCAACCATCACAAAACAAGCTATTTCTTTGTTTTGTGGACTATATGTAAACATCTTTTATGTAAAATATCTTATTCAGGACAGCACTAAATAAAAAAATGGGCATTTTGTATGATCTCTCTTTTTTGTAAATTTTCATAGATTCTGCAAGTTAGTTTTTTCACATTGTTTTTTCTTGCCACTGTGTGTGTGTGTGTGTGTGTGCGTGCGTGCGTGCGTGCGTGCGTGCGCGCGCGCGCGCGCGTGTGTGTGTGTATATGTATGTATGTATGTATGTATGTATGTCAAATTATTATTTGTGTTCTTTTAGTGTGATGTTCTAAACTGCCAATGTATATTTTATTTTAAAACAAAATTAATGAAGGCTAAATATAATACAAAAAAATACTATATAGTAAAAATTATTTAAAATATAAAATAATATCAATTAAATGAGATAAAAATACTGAGAGATTATTTTGCACAGTTACTGCCAGTAACTCCAGTTGATGTCTTTTCACAGATCTCCTCATTATGCGTGTCCTGAAGTGATCCGGGTGAGTATTGCTTTTACTTTGTGGAAGAAAAAAGAAAGAATTATGAATGGAAGACCTGATCTGAAGTGAGAGTTAATGCATTTGTACTGTGTCTTCTCTCTGTTAGGGAGAGAAGTATGACGGAAGGAAAGCAGACGTTTGGAGCTGTGGGGTCATTCTGTTCGCTCTGTTGGTGGTGAGTCATTCAAGACTTTACCTCACAGGAATAGTTCAGCCAAATATAACATTCAGTCAACAATTACTCACCTTCATGTTGTTCTAAACCCATAATAAATTATTTATTCAATATGTTTGCATTCAGTGAATGAAACAAAGATGAAAGACTCATAAACAGGCATTTTTGCATGCACTTATGTCTTATGTCATATTATGTCAGATATTGGGCCACAAGCAGAAAGACTGAACGCGTCTCCAGAGAGGAATCCTTTTATTTTTAATATTTAAAAATGTTTGTGTGCTGCTGTGCATCCCTGTGTGTGTATAATAAGAGTGTATGCACATTGTGGGCGCATATAACTACACTAAAAAAAATGACTCTTTGAATGAACATAAAAAAATCATGGAAAGTATTTCCACATGATTAACTTGCTTTATTTCAGCAATTCCAATTGAATGTACTTACGTTGGGTCAACTTAATTTATGAAGGTTGATTCAACTTATTTACTATGGCTAGGCACAGCTTAATTTAATAGTGTCAGCCCAGCTAATTTGCAATGTTTTGGACCAACTAATTTATTTAAGTTAAACTAACAAAAGTGCCATAATGCTGAAAGAAAGCCATTTAATCACATGGAAATCCTTTCCATGATTTAATTACATTAATTCAAAGAATAGCTTTTTACAAGATTTTATTGGCTAGCCAGAAGATGGTTTTGTTACATCCATGGCATGCCCAGAGTAGTTTTTATTATTAAAACAACTTGACACCCCAAGCACATGCTCTACACTTCACACAATGGTAACCTCCAAAAACACTAACATAACACAAACTTTTAAATACCAACATAACAAAACATTAAGCACTAAAAAGTCTCTCAATTTTCTCATCTTGTTAAAAATGCATCAAATTGCACTTTGTTTAAACATTTACTCTCCGAATTCAGCCTCTTTGCAAAGCATGATGGGAAGTGAAAGTCTTATTTCTTTTGGTTACTTGATTGAAACATGTTATTTCAAAATGAAAACATCAAGTTATGTCAAAGAGTAACGGTTTAAAGTCAGTTTAACATGAATCAATAACATTTGAACCAGAAACCTAATATAATGGTGTTAAATCAAGACGAATTGCTTAAATAAAGTGAACAGCATCATAAATCTTTTTTTTTTTTTGAGTGTAGCATGCTCTTTAAATGACACAAAAATACTGCACTATTGATTTTAGAGCAGGTTTTTGTTGTTCAATGGCACAGTCGTTTTCAGTTCCTCTAAATAGCAACTTGCCAACAATGCGCCTGAACACACCTCGTTTTCAGACCAGCACGCCCATGGGCGAACAGATGGGCGCAAGTGCATTTGCTATTTAAACAACGTGGCGCTGGATGTGAAAATGATAACTGCGTCAGACTTAAAGGGTTAGTTCACCCAAAAATGAAAATTCTGTCATTAATTACTCACCCTCATGTCGTTCGACACCCGTAAGACCTCCGTTCATATTCGGAACACAAATGAAGATATTTTTGTTGAAAGCTGATGGCTGAGAAAGGCTTCAGATAGGCCTCCATTGGCATTCAGTACATTCACACTCACAAGACCCATAAAAGGCACTAAAAACGTCGTTACAAAGTCCATCACAGTGACTCAACAATAATTTTACGATGCGACGACAATAGTTTTTGTGCGCAAAAAAAAATCAAAATAACACCTTTATCCAGCTTGTTCTTGTCTTCCGTGTGTGCCTCCACGACGCATGCGCGAGAATATGACGTAGATCCGGCGTTCGGACACATGACCCAGAAGCGATTTGTTTACAAGCAGAGGAAGACGCGCGTGTCTAAGCTGTTGAATTCTTCATTGATCGTGCTTTAGGTCTCGGCGTAGTTCTCAAAATGGGACTAAAGTGTGCATTTCATGGATTCCCGAACGCTGGCACTACGTCATATTCTCGCGCATGCGACGTGGAGGCACACACGGAAGACAAGAACAAGCTGGATAAAGGCGTTATTTTGATTTTTTTTTTGCGCACAAAAACTATTGTCGTCACATCGTAAAATTATTGTAGAGTCACTGTGGTGAGATGGACTTTGTAATGACGTTTTAAGTGCCTTTTATGGGTCTTGTGGGTGTAAATGTACTGAATGCCAATGGAGGCCTATCTGAAGCCTTTCTCAGCCATCAGCTTTCAACAAAAATATCTTCATTTGTGTTCCGAATATGAACGGAGGTCTTACGAGTGTCGAACGACATGAGGGTGAGTAATTAATGACAGAATTTTCATTTTTGGGTGAACTAACCCTTTAAACTAGCAAAAAACACTGGGTGTTTGACAGGGCCCGGTTTCTATTTAGTTCAGTCATATTATGTAGAAACACAGACACATATTTTCTATGTTGCTTGATTAAAAAGAGCGATAGATATCGAAGATGAAGTTTTCAGAATGTTATCATCAAGCCTTTTTTCATCAGAAATGCTATTTTTTGAAAATGAACATGCGTATATGAATGAAGGCTGGGAATTGATGTTTCTAAGTCCCAAAGACAATAAAATGTTGAGCAAGTGTTGGGCCTCTGCACCTCTGCACTGCATTATTAGCAGATTTTATTTGAAACGTTTTACCTGCGCATTTGAGCCGCAGCGATATCCCAGGAGTTCCAGCTCATTTCAAATGCTCTTGTTCAATTTGGAGAGTAAAATTGAGACCCTTGAGTCTGAGAGGTTTATCTCTCCACGCAGAACCACTGGCCTGCATTTTAAACCCGAGCTGGATTGTTTTTGACGTTCTAGAAATGATGACTGAGTTCTTTCTTCAGAGATTATTGTGTGCTTGTGTAACTTCAGCACAGACTAGAGCTGCACATTCACATTACATTCAAACAATCACTGTTCTTTTTTCTCTTCAACTTGTCTTGTCTCTTCTCTTCTGTCCTCTTTTCGTCTTGTCTCGTTTTGTCTCATGTGATCTTGTCTTGTTTTGTCTCTTTTCTTTACTCTTCGCATTCCATTTTGACTCTTGACTCTTGTGCCGCCTCGTTTTTTGTCCCTTCTTTCATTTTGTCTTGTTTCGTTTTCCTCTGGTCTCGTCTCATATCGTTTCAGGTCGTCACCTCGTCTTGTCTTGTTTTTGTTCTCTTCTTTCATTTTGTCTCGTTTTAAGTTGTTGCGTCTCTTCTCTTCCGTTTTCCTTTCTCGTCTCATCCCACTGCATCTTATCTCGTCTCATGTCACCTTGACTCTTGTATTTTGTCTCATCTTGTTGTATTTCATTTTGTCTGGTTTTGTCTGGTCTCGTGCCATATTGTTTTGTCTCTTCTCTTATGTTTTCCTTTCATCTCATTGCATCCTGTCTCATGTCTCCTTGTCTTGTATCATTTTTGTCTCTTTTATTTTGTCTCATCGCGTTGCATTTAATTTGGTTTTGTCTTCTCTTCTGTTTTCTTCTCTCCAGTTTACTTCTCTCGTCTAATTGTCTCATTTTGTCTCGTGTCACCATACCTTGTCTCATTTTTGCCAATTCTCTTTTCATTTTGTTATCGTATTGAGTCTCATTTTGTCTTGTCTCATTTCACCTCATCTTGTTTAATTTTGACTGTTCTTTTTCATTTGATCTCATCTCATCTCGTCTCATTTGGTCTTATGTCGCCTCATCTTGCCTTGTTTTGTCTATTCTTATGGCATCTTGTGTCGTCACATTTTTGTCCCTTCTTTCATTTTGTCTCATTTTGTTTGGCCTAGTGTCAAATTCTTCTGTTTTCCTCTGGTCTCATCTAATTTTGTCTCATTTTGTGTCACCACACCTTGTCTCATTTTTGCCAATTCTCTTCTTTCATTTTGTCATCGTATTGAGTCTCATTTTGTCTTGTCTCATTTCACCTCATCTTGTTCAATTTTGACTCCATTCTTTTTCATTTGATTTCATCTCATCTCGTCTCATTTGGTCTTATGGCACCTCATCTTGTCTTGTTTTGTCTATTCTTATGGCATCTTGTCATCACATTTTTGTCCCTTCTTTCATTTTGTCTGGTTTTGTTTGGCCTAGTGTCTAATTCTTCTGTTTTCTTTTAGTCTCATCTCAAGTTATTTCGTCTCTTCTTTTCAGTTTTCCTCTTGTCTCATCCCACTGCATGCCATTTTATTTTGTCTCATGTCACCTTGACTCTTGACTCTTTTATTTTGTCTCATCTTGTTGCATTTCATTTTGTCTGGTTTCGTTTGGTCTCGTGCCATATTGTTTTGTCTCTTCTCTTCTGTTTTTCTTTCATCTCATTGCATCTGGTCTCATGTCTCCTTGGCTCGTATCATTTTTGTCTCTTTTATTTTGTCTCATCGCGTTGCATTTAATTTGGTCTCTTCTCTTCTGTTTTCTTCTCTCCAGTTTACTTCTCTCGTCTCATTGTCTCATTTTGTCTCATTTCATGTCACCATACCGTGTCTCATTTTTGTCGATTCTCTTCTTTCATTTTGTCATCATATTGAGTCTCATTTCACCTCATCTCGCTTAATATTCTCTCATCTCGTCTCATTTGGTCTCTTTTCATTCTGTGTCTTCTCATGTTGTCTTGTTTTTGTCTCTCATCTTACTGCAGCTCATTCCGTTTTGTCTCACTTTGTCTCATCACCTCATCAATCTTTCATTTAATTGTTTTTGCCTCATCTTGTCTGTCTTCATAACACATAACGTCTTGTTTTGTCTTGTCTCGCATTTCTTTTTTTCCTTTTCTTTTTCACTTTATGTTCTGCTGAAGTTCACTTGTTCGTCCCTTTATGAAATATATATATGTTGACCTGCTGTAGAAAGGCAGACTATACCAAAACCAAAAAAAATTGTCTGTGCTATGGCAGACTGACTCTATGCTGAATACACAAAATCCTCTCAGATCCAAAGTGATTGGAGTGCATTTATGTCTCTTGTGTTTTTTGTTATTCCTCTGTTTTGTTTTTTCATCAGAAATGAAAATGAAACCTCATCATCCTCATCTATAGCATGTCAGCACTACACACATGAAAAAGTTGCGAAGCAAGATTTAATAAACGAAAACGTAGCATTTATGGGTCAATCCTCTGAGCACTTTTCTTCTAATTTGTTCTATTTTCCAGCAGTCCTCAATTACTCTGAATTTCTCCTCTGATGCACTGATGCATTTTCTTTCTTTTGTTGTCTGTGTCTTTCTTTCAGGGCGCTCTGCCGTTTGACGATGATAATTTACGAAACTTGTTAGAAAAAGTGAAGCTGGGCGTGTTTCACATGCCTCATTTTATTCCACCGGACTGCCAGAACCTTCTGAGAGGAATGATCGAGGTCGAAGCCGGCAAACGGTTAACGGTAAGTTCTGGCAATCTATTGAGTTTGAACTGATGGGGTCATGTCAGAGGTTTTCATGGGGTTTAGTTACGTAACATCTGTTTCATATACATAAACTCAATTTTAATCATGGTAAACTTTAGTATCACCATAAAGTCTGGTCCTCTTGACACTGTGCTAGAAATGAGAGAGATGGTTTAACTGACATATAAAGTGACTAAAGTGTTTTTTATGTGAAGTTTTTATGTGAGGCATGAAAAAGCTAATGCATTTTTGTGTGCAATATGTAAGGACTCATAAGAACTCACAATACTAAAGGCTGTAATACACTATGTGACTTTTAAAATCTGAAAAAAATTGAATCATATAAATAGGTATCATAAAATTGCAGACTTTGTAAATGGTTACAGAGGAAAAACTGGGCATATATTAAGGCCATGTGTCCACCAGAGCATTTTCAGCCAACTACATTTTCTAACAAGTCAGCGTTTTTTTTTAAATCTTAAGTCTCGCTGTAAATTTTTACAATGCAAACGTCCTAAACATTTAAATGGTTATGGTTTATTAGAAGTGCTTATTAAAAGTTACGCTCCTCTTCATTACACTGACGAATATCAGATCAGGGGATGGACGAGACCTCAGCGTTTGTATTACAAATGATTCTTCTGGAATCTAAATACAGATTTATGCAAGGCTTGCACAAGTAACTCAATAGTGTTTTTAACAGCATGTATTTCCAAGCAGTAAAGATAGATAATTAAACATTGGTTACGTGAATAATTAGCTCAACAATATATACAATTAACACTTAATTCATATGCAAACCTGTGGCTTTTTAACAGTTTCCAAGATCTCCAAGAGACATCAGGAATAATTTGAGTAGCTCATCTGTTTGACCGGACCACACGGGTCAGCCTTCGCTCCCCACGTGCATCAATGAGCCTTGACCCTGTCGCCGGTTCACCACTGTTCCTTCCTTGGACCACTTTTGATAGATACTGACCACTGCAGGCCGCGAACACCCCACAAGAGCTGCAGTTTTGGAGATGCCCTGACCCAGTCTAGCCATCACAATTTGGCCCTTGTCAATCACGCTCAAATCCTGCTTCTAACACATCAACTTTGAGGACAAAATGTTCACTTGCACTCAACTCACAAATTCATGTACAACGAACTTATACGCTGCAAATCGGGTGATTTTAGGTCAATGTTTTGGCTGTAAGTCAATGATGCCTCTGTCAGTAGGGAATCGAACACTCAACTTTTTAAGCCTTTTTTTAAGATTTACACAATTCAGTTAATAGTAAAATTCCATCAAATTTAATTGAATAATCCTTACACATTTTAATTGAATAATTGAACAATTCTTAATCAATTGTTCAGTTAAAATGTATAAAGATTATTCAATTGTGTTTGATGGAATTTTACTATTATTTAAAATGCGTAAATCTTAAAAAGGCTTTTTTCGAGAATAAGATGGCCCCTCGAACAGTGGCTTCACCTCCTGACGGCAAATTAGAACAAAATGAGCAATCCAGTCATTTTATATAGATCAGTGGTTATATGTGCTTTATGATATGGAATATCTGAGAAACTGTTACTAGTATCTGATTTCGCAAATAGTTTGTTTGTGAATATAAACATTTTGATACAAGGTAACGCACTTGCTCTAGCAGTAGTTTTGGATGAAGAAATGTGCTTTTTGTCGTTTGTTATCGTTGTACAAGCAGAATGTGACTGTTGGTCGTGTGGTCTTTGTCCTGCCCCTCCTCTACTGTGATTATATGGCTGGGTAAAAAGAGACAGTGATGAGCGCTGCGTTTTACCCAAAGTTGAACATTCTTCAACTCCTGGTGACTGGTAGATAACACTCGAGAATGCGAGAAATAAACGCTCAGCACCTCGCCATGCTGCTGGCGTTTTAAAAACGCGGCGCTCCCATTGAAAACAAATTGGATAAATATGTTAGCCTCGGAATTAAATGCTTTGGTGGACACACGGCCTAAACGACTGAGGATCATACACCAGATTTTCAAATCCTTCCGAACACATCAAGCTCACACAGAAACACACACTTAACGCATGGCAGTTGAAACGAACATGGTTGTTGTAGTGTCTCTCTGTGTTGAGTCGCAAAAGATAAAAAGGAGTCAAGTGCATTTGGGGTGGCTATTAGGGAGACAATGGATCACAGTTGATCCGTACGGACCAGGCCCCGCGGTTTGCGACGCATATAATTTGCAGATTAATTGCAATTTTTCTTTTTAAACTATGTTTTTGGCCTTTTTTTTGATAGGACAGTAGAGATTTTGACAGGAAAGCATTGGGTAGAGAGAGGGGAATGGAATCGGCAAAGGACCTCGAGCTGGGAATTGTACTCGGGTTGCCGGAGGCGCAGTTGCGCTATATGTTGGTGCGCTAACCACAAGGCCATTGGCGCCTACATTAATTAATTGCTAAGTTTAACCATCATGGAGTGAAAGTTTTTCATTTGCACGCATTTTGTCTTGCAAATGTAAACATTCAAGCGATTTTAAATGCGGAAGAAGAGCTGAAAATCGGTACTCATGCTCTGTTATCTGTGCACAGAGCCGCACACACCCAAACCGCGAAGGGAGCGAGAGATGCGCGTTTCCAAATTGAGTCCTCTTTCGCTTTCCTTGCACTTGAACGGATACATACACACAAAATTATGTCAAAATACATATATTCGGTCCGTGCATTCAGTATTAAAGTGACAGCTGCCTAATATTCCTACTGCTGTCTGTCATTAATATTAATCAAACAACAAAATACAGCTTTAACAAAGATTAGCCTAATCTATATTTAATGTCTACAGTGAACACAAAAGTGTTACTTTAGATTTAGGCCTAATTATTACATTCCTGTACTTTTAAGCCCACTAGTGTTAGACTTTGTAACTTTTTTGGCCTAGTAATCATCTATGCTTGTAATTTGTGTATTTGTTCTTATTTTATTACTGACTGTTCACTAGTCTTTAATAGTGTTTGTTTGCCTAACTTTATTAGTTAGGCTAGTAGTTGTTGCTGTGATATCAAAGTACTTAAAATGAGCTTTAAGTATTAAATTAAAAGCTAAGTTGTATTTCCTACCAAGTGTATAGTATGTATAGCGCCGACTTCAATTATTTGGATGAGCCTGTGTTATCAGTTTTTACTGGTTGTTATCGGGGAATAACACATCGCTGGATGGCGCGATTGACCAATTAGAATCAAGTATTCTACGGAGCCGTGTAAAAAGCTGCAGATAATATTCCTTTGGTTGCAAATGTCCTCTACGTGTTTTTCATGTATGATAAATACACTCAGTCAGAGAAAGTACAGTAGTACAGAAATGACATTTGTATTCTTGAATATGAGTTTCTCTGCCGTTTCCTGACTCTCTTGCCTTAGATTCAGTAGGGAACCTTAACACTGTAACTCGTCTATAAAGAGAAAGTGGGGTTTGAAGTTTGATGTGCAGATAGTAAAGCTAGTCGGACGGTTCAAGGTAGTGCATTTATCAGTGGTGAGGTTGTGTGTTTGGAGATCTCCTCAGCATGCCCAGACACATCTGCTATCACACTGACCTTTCTGTCTTCACAGAGGACGCATATTCTGACCAAAAAAATACTGCTTTTGACTTGAATAAAAGCTAAAATCAGAGTCCTTCTGGAACTGCTATCTGTCAGTTTGTCGGACGGCTGTGTTAAACACTTTGACAGGAGAAAGAAGGGACTGAATATTTGCTGAGATGCTATAGAATGCCATTGAATCCAAATCATAAACATATCTGGGGTCAAACGGTCTTTTTTCTTGGTGCAAAGGGTCAAGGGTATTCTTTGCTTCTCTGTCCTTGTCTTGGATGTCTCTTGAAACCTGTAATCTGGCTTGTTTTTCCGCCCCATACTAAAAAAAAAATAATTAATAAAAATGAAAAATGAACAAAAATATTTAGTATAAATACTTATACTATAAATAATTACTATTTAAAATAACTGTTCAGCATCATTACTCCAGTCTTCAGTGTCACATGATCCTTCAGAAATCATTCTAATATGATGATTTGCTGCTCAAGAAACCTCTATGATTATTATGAATTTTGAAAACATGATTTTTTTTCAGGATTCTTTGATGAATAGAAAGTTAAAGTATAAAAAAGCAGCATTTATCGGAAATAGAAAGCTTTTGTAAAATTATACTCTACCGTTCAAAGGTTTGAGGTCAGTAATACATTCTTTTTTATTTATTTTTGGAAAGAACTTAAAGAAATGTATACTTCAATTCAGCAAGGATGAATTAAATTGATCAAAAGTGTCCGTAAAAACATTTATAATGTTACAAAGATTTCTACTTTTTGGTCTTGTTTTTAATTGTTTTGTCTATTTAATTGTCTTGTTTTTGTTGTTGTTGTTTTTTTTAACTGTAATAAACTTAAAAAAGATCTTGAAGTTACAATAATGAGAATCTGCGGAGGAAAATGTGTTTAATTGTCATGAAAATAATAGTATTATGCAAAAATGCTTAATTTTCATTAGGCAATATATATATACAGTGAGGAAAATAAGTATTTGAACACCCTGCTATTTTGCAAGTTCTCCCACTTAGAAATCATGGAGGGGTCTGAAATTGTCATCGTAGGTGCATGAAAACTGCGCTCCACTGTGAGAGACATAATCTAAAAAAAAAATCCAGAAATCACAATGTATGATTTTTTAACTATTTATTTGTATGATACAGCGGCAAATAAGTATTTGAACCTCTGAGAAAATCAATGTTAATATTTGGTACAGTAGCCTTTGTTTGCAATTACAGGGGTCAAACGTTTCCTGTAGTTTTTCACCAGGTTTGCACACACTGCAGGAGGGATTTTGGCCCACTCCTCCACACAGATCTTCTCTAGATCAGTCAGGTTTCTGGCCTGTCGCTGAGAAACACAGAGTTTGAGCTCCCTCCAAAGATTCTCTATTGGGTTTAGGTCTGGAGACTGGCTAGGCCACGCCAGAACCTTGATATGCTTCTTACAGAGCCACTCATTGGTTATCCTGGCTGTGTTCTTCGGGTCATTGTCATGTTGGAAGACCCAGCCTCGACCCATCTTCAATGCTCCAACTGAGGGAAGGAGGTTTTTCCCCAAAATCTCGCAATACATGGCCCCAGTCATCCTCTCCTTAATACAGTGCAGTCGCCCTGTCCCATGTGCAGAAAAACACCCCCAAAGCATGATGCTACCACCCCCATGCTTCACAGTAGGGATGGTGTTCTTGGGATGGTACTCATCATTCTTCTTCCTCCAAACACGTTTAGTGGAATTATGACCAAATAGTTCTATTTTGGTCTCATCTGACCACATGACTTTCTCCCATGACTCCTCTGGATCATCCAAATGGTCATTGGCAAACTTAAGATGGGTCTGGACATGTGCTGGTTTAAGCAAGGGAACCTTCCGTGCCATGAATGATTTCAAACCATGACGTCTTGGTGTATTACCAACAGTAACCTTGGAAACAGTGGTCCCAGCTCTTTTTAGGTCATTGACCAGCTCCTCCCGTGTAGTTCTGGGCTGATTTCTCACCTTTTTTAGGATCATTGAGACCCCACAAGGTGAGATCTTGCATGGAGCCCCAGTCCGAGGGAGATTAACAGTCATGTTTAGCTTCTTCCATTTTCTAATGATTGCTCCAACAGTGGACCTTTTTTCACCAAGCTGCTTGGCAATTTCCCCGTAGCCCTTTCCAGCCTTGTGGAGGTGTAAAATTTTGTCTCTAGTGTCTTTGGACAGCTCTTTGGTCTTGGCCATGTTAGTAGTTGGATTCTTACTGATTGTATGGGGTGGACAGGTGTCTTTATGCGGCTAACAACCTCAAACAGGTGCATCTAATTTAGGATAATAAATGGAGTGGAGGTGGACATTTTAAAGGCAGACTAACAGGTCTTTGAGGGTCAGAATTCTAGCTGATAGACAGGTGTTCAAATACTTATTTGCAGCTGTATCGTACAAACAAATAGTTAAAAAAAATCATACATTGTGATTCCTGGATTTTTATTATGTCTCTCACAGTGGACATGCAATTACAAATGTAACTACAGAAATTAATTACACACGTAATTACATGCAGGTATTTTTTTTTTTGCAAGTACAATGTAAAAACATGTATGTACACAATAAGTGAATTGTATCAAATTATTAATTAAAATGTTAGTACATAGTAGTTAAGACCACCTAATATATCGTGGGTCCATAAATGTTTTTTTTTGGCCTGAAATGTTAGAGTAACCTTGAGGACGTTTAGTTTCCACAGCTCATAAGAAATCTGTTCTCTTCACATGGCGACGGGCCGTTGACCACCTCTGCCACGATTACGTCACTCTTCTTTACAGACACGGTCAAAGCATTCATGCACTCAGCAGGGAGACGTTTCAAGACTTTCCATGGGAGCAACTCTGAGTCTGCATGAAATTTCTAAAATAATATGTCCAATAATTTCTCCTAGACTACAAATGGAGACTGAGGTCTCCTGGTTCTCAGAACTCAGAAGAGATCTTAACAATGGTTGATAACGGTCTCACTAGTTTCTTTTCTTTCTTTCTCCTTGAGAGTTTTAGGAGTAATGTCTGAAAAAGACAGAAAAACACATGACACAATGGCCTACAGCGATCTCGCTGTACTCTTGCAGAACATTGTCTTATGATCACATCCCACGTCTCGTTACCTTGTTCTCGTTACCTTTTACGAGCGTGGCATTTTAATGAGTCAGAATGGCTTTCAAGGACAAGCAGGAAACACACGTCTTTAAGTCACTGATGGAGTTTGATAGTGCACTGAATTGTGAAAAATCTTCATGTATCTGAGAAAGCCATTTAACAATGCATGTTTACAATGAACAATGTAATGATTCAGGTTCTCAATGCAAAATTCACAACAGACATTCCTGAAAATACCAGACAGTGTCTTATTCAGCTGGGAAGAGAGATCTATATTATATATTCTAGGGCTCTGTGTTCAAGCTGAGTCCCCAGCGTGAGCCCTCTCTCTACTATAAAACTATAAAATCAATAGGCTGTCACATTTGCGATCATGCTGATATTCAGGAAAGAAGCACTCTATTTCCTGTTATAAATATTAAAAACAAGAATTCATACAGTTCAAGAACGCATATTTTTACCTTGCCCACATTAATTTCTGTGATGGGCGGGGTCTCTTTTTCGAGCACAAACGGATAGAGGCCCCTTCTGAAGCGAGAATCGGGCGAAGCATAGCAAAGTCTACAATATGGATATTGACAAAGATAAATATTGTCCAAGGCAGTGAAAATTCCTTATTGTTGACCCATATTTAAACTAGCACTTAAAATGAAAATGACCCCATGATTCACTCACCCTCAAGCCATCCTAGGTATATATGACTTTCTTCTTTCTGATTAACACAATCAGAGTTATATTAATACATATCCTGACGCGTCCAAGCTGTATAATGGCAGTGACGGGGTCCATTAAATTTGTAGCTCAAAAAAGCATATCCATCCATCATAACCATACTCCACACGGCTCCGGGGGGTTAATAAAAGCCTTCTAAAGCGAAGTGATGGGGTTTTATAAGAAAAATATCCATATTTAAAACTTTACAAAGTAAAATATCTAGCTTTCGCCAGACCGCCTTCTTTATTCAACTTACGGAAGAAGGAGAGGGTTGTTTCTTCCGCCCCCTCCTCCTCGGACTCAACGCTCACGCTGGTTGCCAGTTTGAGAACACGCAACAGGAATGAGGGCAATGGACAATGGATGGCAATTGAGCCTTAAGCCCCATTCACACCGCCAGCGGCACGCAGCGACAAAGCTCCATGTTCCCATTCATTTTCAGTGGAGGGCTGGTGACTTCCGGCGACACGAGCGACAGTGACCGTTGGCGACAGAATGTAGGCATGTCAAGCGGCAGGAGACAAGCGGCAAAAGTTCAGAAATTTAAACTTTATGTAAATGAGCAGCGAAGTCATACACCGATCAGTCATTATGACCACTGAAAGGTGAAGTGAATAACACTGATTATCTCTTCATCACAGCCCCTGTTAGTGGGTGGAATATATTAGGCAGCAAGTGAACATTTTGTTCTCAAAGTTGATGTGTTAGAAACAGGAAAAATGGGCAAGTGTAAGGATTTGAGCAAGTTTGACAAGGACCAAATTGTGATGGGTAGACAACTGGGTCAGAGCATCTCCAAAACTGCAGCTCTTGTGGGGTGTTCCCAGTCTGCAGTGGTCATTATCTATCAAAAGTGGTCCTAGGAAGGAAGATGGTAAACCGGCGACAGGGTCATGGGCGGCAAAGGCTCATTGATGCATATGGGGAGCAAAAAAAAAAAGTGATTTTAACGGTAAAAGACTGTCTGTAAAAATGCTACGGTTAAAAACAGTTTACTGGTTAACAGAAGGTTTCTGTACATATATGGTGAATAACTGTAATAGATCTAACCTGACATTTAATGTAATTTTACAGTAAAATACCGTTAAATTTACATTCCCAGAATTCCCTGTGTGACACTTCACATTTGATGTATTTTCGTTGAAATAACGGTTTCTTCTTAGTTTTTTTTCTAATCAGTTATGTAAATTAGGGTTTAATGTTACATTTATTGTTATTAAATTAATGTTTATTGCATATTTATTGCATGTGTGTAACCATGATGGTGTTTAAGGTACATAACAAATTTTAGTATTTCCATAGGTTGGTAATTTATCATTATTTTAGTGCATGAAATGCGGTTACTTATTGTACATTTTACTTGAATCTGTAAAACCTAAAATATTGCTACCCTATTTTTTACAGCAAAGTTCTGACAACCACAGTTGCCATTTTTTTACCGTAAATTTTACAGGGATTTTTTTTACAGTGTGGCCTTTGTTGTCCGATCAAACATATGAGCTACTGTAGCTCAAAGTGCTCACGATGCATTTTCAATGGAGGGCTGATGACATTTCCGACATGAGCGACAGTGACCGTTGGTGACAGAATGTAGGCGTGACAAGCAACAGGAGACAAGCGGCAAAAGTTTAAAAAAAATTACTTTATGCAAATGAGCGGCAAATTTTGCGAGCGACAACCGGAGTGAAGACAGTTAGTGGAGCTCACATCCCCGTCTCAAGTGCAGGCAAGACAGGACAGAGTTCTGGAACTATTTAACTGTTTTATATGATTTGACTGTAGCCACATACATAGATATAATAAAATGATGCGTGGAAAAGAAACTGTCGGCAGTTTTAGTGAGTTTGATTCATACGTTGATATTTCATGTTGTTAATTATATGAGTTTAGCACTGCTGCAGTCCATATTATAGTTTATCCTGCATTATGTTTATTATTAGGGACAAGAAATTGATTATTTGTCAAATTCGAATGATGTTTTAGTCATTATGAACAGTATGATTCAGTTTAATTCGTTGATTGATCGATCGTATATCAGGTTAATGATTTTATGCACTGAGCACTGCTGTAGTTTATATCACAACACTCGCCAACAGCAGAATGTAATCTAAGCAGAATCTAATTCCTAGTCAAATTAGAATGACAACTTAGTTTTATATATCATTTGTGATTGCATTTTCTTTAGATATGGCCAGACTTGCAGTCTACCAATAACATTAGAGCGACAGCACTGGGAATGCCCACAAGTGACTTACAAGGACTAGGGACAAAGTCACTGGTTTTGTTTGTTAGAGGATAACATTTTAGGACCCAAGACCAGTTGCGAAGAATGAAGACCAAGAGTCAGGAGGGCAATTAATTAAAGAAAAATGTACTGAAGAATAGTTTGCAGTTTCATCAGCAGAAGCCAGCTTCAGTCTCTCAAGGAGTTCGTAGGCCGTGCTCCCTCTACCTTTTTTTTCTTCGTACATACAATTTCTCAACAGTTATACTGTTTTCAAGTTTTGGAGTTGATTGAGCTCGAGTTCTGACCAGAAAGTTCCCCAAAAAATAATGATAGCATGTGTTTTCTCTCAGTAAGAGGTGCAGTCATCACCATATTTCTTTAGTGTTTCAGTAAAAGAAAATATAAAATGAATAAGTTATAATATAAAATAAAAGACAAATCCATATTTCATCTCTGGAAGCCGGGCTAAGTGGGCAAGCACTGTTACTGCACTCCTGGCATGTTAGGGGTGTGCAACCCATTCTCACTCCCAAGGCGTCAAAGTCCGAAGCATGGTCAAGTGCCTTCCGCGTCACATCGAAGACGCTAAAGTCACCCCTAGGCGTCACTATATCAACGCACTGGGTGCTCCATTCATTTCAGTTGTTTACCCAGTGCGTCAGATCAAGACGCATGTTATTCTTTGCAATTGTAAAAGCAGACATGATTTTATTAATATTTTATTCATATTTAAAGGTTACTTTTATATTTTGGAGCTGCTAACCCAACTCCTACCCTAAACCTACCCACTTCTAAACAATATAAAACACATAACAGGCAAATAGAAGTACAGTCACATCTATTTATTGCAAAAACTGACCAAAAACAGTATAAAAGTATTAACTCATGTTGCATTCCAAGTCTTCTGAAGTCCCACGATGTCTTTATGTAAAGAACAGAGTTTATCGTAATGTTTTAATCGCTGAGATGATGATCCCGCCACTCCGTGAACGCGCTCATTCATATCTCATTCAAATAATACACACGACTCTTTAGCACGACGCATTCGGTCACAAGACACACGAGAACCAATGACATTTTACAATCAAAGCTGACGTAATGATGCAATTTGTCACGGGACATACTAGAGCCAATGCAATTTCACTATGAAAACTGACGTAACGGGCGGCAATATTTGAAATTTAATGTGTTCATGATCTTCTGCGGATGGAGACGCTGATCGCTTTTGGGGATTTCCTTCAATATTTATACTTTTTGAATAAATTGTGCATGCAGTCGACTCTGCCTGTTATATCTGCGTTTTATATACCAGTCCCTCCAGAAAAACGCGATTATGCGATCGCGTGATTTAACGCATAATCAGCCAAAGTCCGCATATTCATGCGGGGGCCGCATTTTTTCAAATACGCCGCACTTTCGCCGCATAAATTGCCTATTTCCGCGTGCAAAATATGCGGGGCTATCATGATTTCATAATCCCCGCATTTTCGTTGCAAAAAAAGTCATATATATTAGCAGAAAGTTGAACATTTTTCGTTTACTTCACACAAGAGCCGCCATTTCCGCCTATTGCCATGGGAACGTTTTGAAGTGACGTGATTACCCGACGCGAACGTCATCGAAAAGCTTCAAACCCCGTGGAGAAACCATAGATACCGGTGAAACCATGATGAAGCATAAACTCCCATTGGCCAACAAAAATAACAGCAAAAGAGCAAAGCAGTTTCCCTGTGTGCTGACTGATTTCAAAACACAGTATTATGAAGCTTTGAAGCGTTATGAATCAATGAGTCGATTCAGCGGTTTGAAGCGTTATGAATCAATGAGTTGATTCAGCGGTTTGAAGCGTTATGAATCAATGAGTCGATTCAGCGGTTTGAAGCGTTATGAATCAATGAGTTGATTCAGCGGTTTGAAGCGTTATGAATCAATGAGTCGATTCAGCGGGTTGGATCGCCAAAGTCACGTATTTCAGCAGTTTGACACGCGATCCGAATCATGAATCGACTCGATGATTCATAGCATCATGATGCTGTGTTTTGAAATCAGTCATCACTATATAAGTCGTTATTTAGTTTTTTTTGCACACAATACTATTATCGTCGCTTCATAAAGTTATTGTAGAACCACTGTAGTGAGATGGACTTTGTAACGACGTCTTTAGTAGGCTACCTTTTATGGGTCTTGAGAGTACATTGTGCCAATGGAGGCCTTTCTGAGCCATCGGAATTCAACTAAAATATCTTAATTTGTGTCCAACAACATAAAGGGAAGTCATTAATGACATAATTTTCATTTTTAGGTGAACTAACCCTTTAAGAGATTGCACTTTGTGCATTGGAAGCACTCAAATGTCTGTTTTGTATAGCGACATCTGTAAAACAGGAAGTTATTTATTAATTTTTTCAGAAGTTGTAGCATATTCCTTTTGTAAAGCTTGATTGACTAAATGTTTTGTAAATTTGAGCCATTATTAAGGTCTTCAATAAAACAAGATGAGAACTTAAATATTCCAGCACTTTCTGTGATGTAGTGCTTTTTTTCTCTTTCTCATCAAACCGCAGTTTTTGCAAGTTCCCGCAATTTTATTGCATAAAATTGCATAAATATCCCGCATTTTTCATCGCATTTTTTAAGAAAACGTGCCGCATAATCAAGGATTTTTGCCCGCAACAATCACAAAAAAAAAAGCCGCATTTTTCTGGAAGGACTGATATACCACACAAATGGGTAGGTTTAGGGATGGAATGGGGTTGGGTTACATGTTAAAATGTGTCTAGATAGCGTAAATAAAATGATGCTGGCTGATTAAATTAAGAATCACAGTCCAACATGTCATAATGACAAAATCATAACCCAATATAGATCATCAGGACGATAACGTTCCCATGCCCAACGCGTCTGTGTATGACGCCAAAGGTTTCTCATTGAAATGAATGGAGCACTCAGCGCGTCGATATAGTGACGCCTAGGGGTACCTTTAGCGTCTTTATTGTGACGCGGAAAGCACTTGACCATGCTTCGGACTTTGACACCTTGGGAGTGAGAACGGGTTGGGGTGTGTGATACCTCCAAAATCCAAACACACGTCAACATGTTCTGCTATCAAGTGTTTAGCGACACATCACACAGACCCTCAGTCACTCCTCAGAGACCAAGATCTAGTGATTAAGTAATATCATAACTGGAAAGAATCATTAAAAATCATTAGAATAATATAGGAGGATAAATATTGATTATTGCTTTGATTATAAATTTAATTAGGATATATAGATATAGATATAGATATATTGAAGCGGCATTGGATTTCAGAATCCGCACCCTTCATGTTAATGGGGCTTTACACCGTAAGATGATGAGGTGATTTATCCACATTTTAATATGCCTCTGGACATAGAGCTGTTTAGATTGATGGCTTTTTAGATTGGGTATAATCTGCGATCTCTGACCTGTTCTGACCAAATTGCATTGGATAATTCATTAAAGAACCAAACTGAAGCACTGTCTCACATTCGGCACAAAAATGAAAGTTGATATATTTTCGCCACCTTAACATTGTCACACAAAGTTCAAAGCGAAATGTGCACATGAATGTTTTTACACAAATTTGCATAATGCATAAAATCACTATTGAGTGAGGCCCCATATTAAACAAACTTAGCCATTACAGTCTTTAAATAGAATCTGTGCATTTTCTTGGTTAATTATATTTCTTGAATTAAAATCTTTTTCATTGAAGGGGTTTGCATGTAAACAAATGTATGCGTCTGAGTGTTTAACATAAGCATATGTACTGTACAATACATATCATAGAAATAGATGATTGAGGGAAACCGTAGACAGCAGTTATGACCCCCTCAAGCATAGATATGCAAATAATAATTGGATATCACTGCACCTCTCATCTCAACACACCCAGTAATTTGTCATCACATGGCGATGCATCTTCTTTCATATTAAAAGTGAACGGTGATCCGTGTGTCTAGATTACCTGCAACCCTGAACGCACTCCGGTATTAATCTTGTGCAGCCAGACTTTGGTGCGCTTGATGTGGATTTGCGTTCTCGTGGCCTTCGCTTGCACGTCTATGAAGGTCACGAGACTGTAGGGTGTCCCATTTGTCATTTTTCAGAAGGTTTGCTCATGTGTGCACCCTCAGTGGCTCTTTTGCCAAATCTGCAACACTGGACTTCACAGCAGATGATAGGCACTTTAAAGGCTGTGCACTATCAGCATATTTTGGCGAAGAAAAGGCCACTCGTTGTGGAAGAGACTGTCTGAATGACATGTAAAGCGACCAGCTGTGAATGTTTTGCTTTTATGTGCCACTTAGGGGCCGGTAAATGTGAATTCTTGAAATCTTTCAGAGTTTTGATTTAGTGAACCTCACAAACTTTACACAATCAGACAGTCATACAGCAAACTACATCAACATTTTAAATTAACTATATATAACTATATATATATATATATTTATAGTTATATATATATAACTATATTAACTATATAATATATATATATATATATAACGGCTGTCAAAAGATTAATCGCGATTAATCGCATCCAAAATAAAAGTTTGTGTTTACATAATATATGTGTGTGTACTCTGTTAATTATTATTTATATATAAATACACACACATTCATGTATATATTTAAGAAAAAAATATTATTTTATATATAAAACATTTATATTTATATATATTATAGATTATATAAATGTATATACAGTATATACATGCAAATATTTCTTAAATATATACATGAATGTGTGTGTATTTATATATAAATATTAATTAACAGAGTACACACACTTATGTAAACACAAACTTTTATTTTGGATGCGATTAATCGCAATTAATCTTTTGACAGCCCTTAATAAATATATATATATATATATATATATATATATATATATATTATATTATATATATATTATATTATATATTAAATTAATACATATACATTAATACATATATTGTACATATATACATATACATATATATATATATATATATATATATATATATATATATATATATATATATATATATATATATATATATATATATATATATATATATATATATATATATATATATATATATATATATATATATATATATATATATATACACATATATATATATATATATACATATATACATACACACATATACATATACATATACATATATATACATATATACATATCTCAATCATAGCATTTTCATTCATTAAAATTAAATTAAATATAGGAAATGTATTTATTTAATATTAAATATCATGTTAGTATAAAAAAGTATAATATTAATATAAAAAACGAATATGAACAATCTCTTATTATGTGTTTTACATACAGGCCAGAGGCAACCTACATTGTTTTTATTTATTTTTTTCCCCTCATTGACAATATTTTTTTATATTGACAGCCCTAATTTAAAATATGTTTGAAAATATTATTAAAATAAAATCTAATATACTAAAATTAAAATCCAATTGTATTTATATAATCTTTAATCACACTAAACAAATGTTATAAATTGACAGCCCTAATTTAAAACGTTTGAAAATATGATTAAAATGAAAAATTATTCACTTATACATTTAAATAAAATTTTTTTTTAAATATTTAATCACACTAAATGAATGTTATCAATTGACAGCCCTAATTTATCATTTTTGAAAATGTTATTACAATAACAAAAATATTCACTAATACATTTAAATAAAATTTGATTTTTAAATATTTAACCACTAAATTAATTTTATGATTTGCCAGCCTTAATTTAAAATAAAATTAAAATATAAACACATTTTTAATATTCCAGATTAAGGGTTTATGTCTCATGGCACTCAAATCCATGCTTTTCCAAACTGTTTTTATTTTAATATTATTTTCAAATGTACTTCTATAAATACCATTTAGAGTGATTCATTCAGACTCATCATAGACAATATATGTTCTCTAGTTGTTGATTATTGCTGCTGTTTTTCTGACAATGTGTTAATGTGTCGTTCTCTTACAGTTAGAGCTGATCCAGAAGCACACGTGGTACATGTAAGTACTGAACTCCCATGATTTCTTAGAGCTGGAAACAATACTTGTGTCATACAGAAACAGAATGACTATAAACGGGATGGGCATTAGGGACGGAGCGATAGATGGGGATCAAATGTGTGTCTGCTGAGGGCGAGCATCATTGTGGGTGTGTGTGTGTGTGTGTGTGGGTATGTGTGATAAATGGCACAGACCCCACATGTCAGCAGCAAGGACAAATTTCCAGAGCCCCGACAGGGATTTGCTGTCCACACGCATGCTCTCGGCGTCGTCGTCTGGCTTCCTCAGGAGAGAGAGAGAGCAGGCAGACAGCAGGCGAAGGTCGGCCTGACATGCTCGCACCGCGGCCTCCTGTCTGACTGCCTCTCTCGGGTCAAAGACATGGCAGGCCCACTTCCTGCTCGGCGCCGGCGTTTTTAAGCTGAATACTTATGTTTTTAGCTGCTCTCATATACACCACCATCTTTTCTAACAGATGGCAACAGCAAATATTTAGAATAGGTCTGAGAAAGGGGGTTATGAAGACGCTTGTCATGGATTTAGGATAATAACAAGCTGTAATTGTTAAGATTGTGCTTTAGCAACGCTGAGAATGAAACTCATGCTTGTGTTGCCTTATTCATTTTGCTCTGACACTCTTCAGAACCAGACGAAAGAAATAGAGTATGCGTTTCTTTTCACATTCTTATGTAGATAATTTTTTGGGATTTATTGTGTGCAATTTATTAGTGTTTGTTATTCCAATGATTATTTCTTCATATTCTTTCATTAAAAAGCGTCTGAGGCCATTGGTTAATATTAAGTAATTGTATATTCATTTTTAGTTGGTTTAATGTGTGGAGAAAATGTGCAAATTTGCAAATATATTAAGCGTTTTTTGTTATTGTTTTAGAAAAAAAAATAATAATATATATACATAACCTATATAGACATATAGGCTATATAAAGGTCAAGTCACCTTTATTTCTATAGCCTAGTGCTTTACACAACACAGATTGCTTCAAAGCAGCTTTACAGTGATGATAGGAAATTCATTTTGTCTTAGATGAAAAGCTAAAGTAAGTTTTGATTGATTAATTTCTGTAGTAAAAACAAAAATATATATATTGCACAAAATGAAAACAATAATGTAAATATTATTATTATTATTATTATTATTATTATTATTATTATCATAAGTGTGAATCAAAAAATTTAAAGCGCATTTAAAAAAATAAGAAGCCTGATTTCATCTCTTAGATGTCTTTTTGTGTGGTTTGGTCATAATTTAGACTTTTTTTTAATCTAATTTCAGCTTTTTATCTCATAAATAGGATAAGATAAGTCATCATTTTGACTTTAAATCCCCAAAAAAAAATTGTATCTCAGGATTTTTTTTTTTTTTTTAAGTCCTAATTTCACCTGTTCATCTCACGGTGACTTAGCATGTCATATTTTTGACTTTTTATCTAATGATGACGACTTTTAAAATCAAATGTCAACATTTTATCTTATAATTATGACTTAGCATGTTGTGTTTTTGACTTTTTATCTCACTATTATGACTTTTAAAATCATATTTTTGACTTTTTATCTAATAATTAGGACTTTATGATAATTGAAATGAGCTGATCAGTAATATAGTTGAATATTTAGTTGAATAATTATATGTATAATAATTATACACAGTACACACACATATTATGTAAACACAAACTTTTATTTTGGATGCGATTAATCGATTTGACAGCACTAATTTATAGCTGTTTATTTACAATTAATTTAATAAACACTCACTATATATATATATATATATATATATATATATATATATATATATATATATATATATATATATATATATATATATATATATATATATATATATATATATATATATATATATATATATATATATTAGCGATTTAGGACACCGTACAAACAGGCCTAGCTCTGTTCTGCCATGGAATACCCAGTTTTTTTTTCTTTTTTTTCTTTCTTTTCTTTTTTTTCAAACAATATAATCAATTTCCAATGAATAAAAAGTTTAAAAAATAAAATAAAAAAGTTTCACACTGAAATATGTTGCACTACAGAAGTAAAATTAGCCATTTTCCGCTATAAATCAAGTTTTCCACGACAACATAGCTTTAATATAAATAGATAGATAGATAGATAGATAGATAGATAGATAGATAGATAGATAGATAGATAGATAGATAGATAGATAGATAGATAGCATATTTAATTTGAGACATAAGACTAATATCTAAAATATCTTCTACAGTATTTTCTCCACTGGAAAATATTTTTTATCTTTGTCTGAATGAAGGTCACCCACTAACATTTTGGTCCCTCTTTTTCATTCACATCAAATAAAAGAAATTGTCCAAAAATGACTGCCCGCCCCTTCTGCCGTTCCAAATCCATAAGACTTTCTTTATTCTGTGGAACACAGCAGGAACATTTTAACAGAATGTTCACACAGTATATTGTACATTTTCGAGTATATTGTCACTAGCGGCTGATGATGGAAGAACGTCTCTTGTCTCTGGATGTCTTTGTCTCTGTGAGCTGCTGATAATCTCAGTGTGCGAGGGTTTCAGGTCACTGATTGGCTTCTGCTCTCTTCAGAGGGGGGAAGAATGAACCGGAACCGGAGCAGCCTGTACCCCGGAAGGTGGCGATCCGCAGTATCCCTTCAGGCGACGAAATCGACCCCGACGTTCTGGAGAGCATGCACTCACTAGGGTGCTTCCGTGATAAGAACAAGCTGATGAAGGACCTGTTATCTGAGGAGTGAGTGATCGCACTCTGATCTAGGATCAGATCTCACATCTGTGAGAAAAACCCCAATGGCCCTCATATGGAAAAAAAGTTATCATATTATATAAATGGATAAAGATCTTGTTGTTTAGAATTAAAAAGTTCATGTAAAATTAAATGACCCAACCTCTTCTCCACAATCCAAAGTCTTACAAATGTTTCTTTAACCTTTTCCTGGAATTATTAGTTTTATCTTTATATCTTATGGATGTATAAAGACAAGTTTGTTCAATCTAGGAGGCAGCAAAGAGCAATTGAGCCATTTAATTTAATTTTCTAATGTGATTATTTACATATCTGATACATGGCTATTCCTCATCTCCTGTTTTATCAGTGAAAATCAGGAGAAGATGATCTATTTCCTTCTGTTGGATCGTAAGGAGAGATACCCCAGCCATGAGGACCAGAACCTTCCACCTCGCAATGATATCGGTAAGAAATAAGCATTCAGATCTCAGATCAGACCAAAACAGAGCTAATAAATTCCGAGAAGTACAATTAAATTTAAGATGAAATATGTGAGTATATATGTATGTATATATATACTGATCAGGCATAACATTACTTCCTGTATCTTTTAGGGGTCATTTATTTAATTCAATTAATCGGCAAATCACGTAATTAACTAATTAATTTTGAATAATGGATCAAAAAATAAATAAATAATTTTATTTTAATTATATTTTATTTATTCATCAAAGTTGGCTTTTTCCAGGCCAAGAGTCTATACAAATGTGGTTCAGTGAAAGTGAGTCTCAGTGCTTTAACAAATGCATTTATTGCAGCAGACGCTGGTGCTGATGATTATTTCTCAATCACGATCGGACTTACAGACCACTTTATTTTAAAAATGAACACTGCTGTTGGTGTAAACTGGTGAGTTACTATCTATTTGTGTGTGTGTGTGTGCGCAGATCCACCACGGAAGCGCGTAGACTCGCCCATGCTGAACAGACATGGGAAGAGGAGGCCGGAGAGGAAGTCAATGGAGGTGTTGAGCGTTACAGATGGAGGTTCACCTGTACCGGCACGAAGAGCCATCGACATGACACAGCACGGACAGAGGTGCAGAAAACATACATAATACTTATATTCTGCTTTTCCGTCCAACCATCTACATGGTACTTTTCATGATGACTTCCATTGTTTGTAAATTAATTTATTTTTTATCCTCAAACGAAGGGACGAGTCCAAATTATGTTTTGTGGTAAACAACAGTGTCACAGAAAGTTACATTTATATTACATTTAACAACATAACATGTAACATAAAACGGATAAGAATAAAACTTAAAAGAAACAAATATATTAGTGAAAAGCCATCAAATTGGAAGTGTCACACAGAGAATTCTGTTTTTTTCGCTGTAAATTGTGAGATCTTCTTTTTCATTTCCAAAAGCTGTACATTTAACAGAATTTTACTGCAAAATTACATGAAATGTCCCACCGTTTCAGGGATAGTTCATCCTTGAAAATTAAGACTATTTACTCACCCTGGTGTCTAAATCACCATGCCTGTATGCCGTATGCCCTTCATACTTTCTTACTTTCTCACTTTAAGTTTATTTATATAGCTTATTTCAATTCAAAGTGCTTTACATTAAAATTATTTTTTGGAACATATAATAATCACAACAAGCACCTACAAAATAAGAATGACAATAAAAGCAAAGAACAAGACATTGATTAGAAATTGATTAAAAGAGTAATAAAAAGAATAAAAAGAAGATAAATGGATAAGATAGAGTGCAATCAGTTGCATGTAGCAGTGCTCATTCAGTAAATGCACAGCTAAACAGATGTGTTTTGAATCTGGATTTGAGTTGGACCCTCATTATGCTACCGTGTTAGTGTGAGGTTATTTTGAGCCTTGTTAGTGGTATTAACTAGCAATTTAATTTTACTTATTCTCTGCCCCATATACTAGCGTTATAAACTAATCTGTTTTTAGAGATAAAACTTTTTACATTCGATTTTCATGAAAACACATCCCAGAGAACGATCTACTCGGTAACCATGTGTTAATCACCCCTAGGTTCATTTTTCACCGGAGTTGTCCTTTAATGAGTCATGGGTGTGTTTTGGGGCATAATGTGCAATAAACCAATCAGAGTCTCATCTCCCGTCCCCTTTAAAAGCCAGTTGCGCTTGTACCATGGAAACTGATCTGCTCGTCCAATGACGCCTGCTTGCTCGTCATTACTGCAAATAGGTAGGCTAATTCTGATAGATGCAATGACTATCCGTTTTGACGTAGGTATTTTTATATTTATGTACACAATAATAATCTTTTACATTTTAATCCTTTTATTTCTCATATTTAAAAATGTTTGTGTGCTCCTGCGCATCCCTGTGTGTGTAATAAGTAGAGTGTATGCATGTTGTGCATATTACTAACGCGCCCTTTAAATAAAACAAAAAATACAGCATTTTCAGTTCCTCGAAATAGCATCATGCCATCACCTAGTTTTCAGACCAGCACGCCCATGGGTGCACAAAGGGCCGCAAATGCATATGCTATTTAAACAACGTGGTGCAGGATGTGAAAATGATAACTGCGTCGGGCTGAAACTAGCAAAAAACACTCATACACCCGGGCGTATTGCGGCCGTATTACTATTGATAGGGCCCCAAGTGTTTGGAGGATATACAATAAGGTTCGGTAAAGACAAACCAAAATTCAATGTATTATTTAACGTAAATACTGACCTCGGCCGCCAGTCTTCCATGCTAACATTTTCATCAGACTCTTTTAGCACTGCGGTTCATGCCGACTCACCCAAAAATTTAATTAAAATGCTATATGAAATACAACGCCTACAAATGCCCCACAAAAATATATTTGTACTTTCTTCTGAGTTGAACATGTCCGGACTGGAACTCCGGTTATTAAATGGTCAGAATGACAGTTGAGCGATGTGAATGCGATAACTTCTTGTTGAAACCATCTATTTAGCCATATATCATTTATTTAGGCCACTACATAGTGATTATATCACTATCAAATTATAACCAACACCTGAACACATTTTCTCTGTGCTTTCTTTGCCATAATAAATGTGTTTTATAAGTTAAAGCAGCCAGAAAAATGGTTTATAAAGTCAAGGGTCAAGACCCCAACTAAAGCAAACAATGATCACCATAGCGGTGACCAAAAATCGTAACTTTCCTTCAGTGATTCTGCTTGTTAACATCAGGTGTTCATCACTAATGCTTAATCATCATTCAATTAATCGCTTAATTATCTCATTAACTTCAACACTGCTTCAGTATTACTTTTAACTAGTATGGACTAAAATAAACTCTGAGGAGAGTTCATTTAACACTAGGGTTTTTGCTGTGTCTCATGGACGTGTAGTGGTGCAAGGTCAGGATTTTTGTTAAATAATATATTAAATTTAGGTTTGTTTTTCGCCAAACCCTATCGTATACTCCCAGAACACTTGGAATATGACACGTGTAACATAGTTTTAAAAACGTGTCTTTTTTAAAAGCTTGATTCTGGTCTCTATTCATTGACATGATATGGATGAGTGCAAGCGGGACATTTAAAAAAATTCTCCTTTTGTGGTCTGAGAAAGAAAGAAGGGCATATGGCATTAGAACAACACCAGGGTGAGTAAATTATGACTAAATTGTCATTTTAGGGTGAACTATCACTTTAACCAATTAACAGTTTGGACAGTAGCATTTTTACTGTCTTTTGTCGTTAAAATTACAATAATTTTTTACAGTGTCAGTAGAGCTTTAAGTGAACCAGAATATTCATTTAAATACATATTTTCAACAAAATATAATCATTATAAAAGCCTGTACTGTACTGTACCATTTGAAGCATTTGATGTCTTAACTAGAGTATATGAGAAAGACTACAGCTTTTTTTCTACCCATGCTAAATTTTATGAATAATTCAGGATTTGCCGCTTCAGGCTTTCTAGTGTCTTACTCAATACTCAAAACAAAGTCTCAAAATACAGAGAAATCAAAAACTTTTTTTTTGTTTTGTTTTGTTACGCATGTGATGGCACATCGAGTGCAGAACGAGTTTTCCAGTAACATTCTCAACCAATTCACACGTCAGGAATTTTTCATGGCCCCTCTGGCTATTTGTCATTGCGTTTGGTTTGAGAAACGCCACTGTGAGGCAAATAATGTCAGAGCCTTGAGAAATGATTCCTGTCATTCACCTTCATCCTGGATTTCACTCTTTTTTTCTTGACTCTACCTTTTTAAACTCCATTTTTCATGTGACGCTTCAAATTTTAGACTTGGAAATCCTTCTAAAAAGCTATCTGAAATAAAACCGAATGAGAAAAATACTTTCATAACCAACACCACTGAAAAAGCGAATACCTCACTGTCTTTTATTTTTATAGCCGGTTAGTTCCGTTCTTTGTTGTTTTGTTCAGAGACTCACTGTTGCTCACTTTGTCTCCCGCTGCAGTAAGAGTGTGTTCAGTAAAAGCTTGGATATCTCGGACGGCAAACGCAGAGCAAAGAGCAAAGAGGAAAGGTACTAGCTGACCCTCTGACCTTCGCATAGTTCACAGAGCTTTAGTCATCAAAGATGCAGAGATGTTTTTCCTGTCCAGAGCTTTCCAGCAAGACCCTTTTACTGACCTGCGCTGCATTAGAGCTTCCTGGCTTCTGTCTTCAATAATAATATGCTGAAAGAATGATTTTGTAAAAGCGATTTTGACACACTTTAGGGTTGGTTAGTGTTGCGATTGGTGAGTTTGGAGTTTGAACAAAATAACTTTCTGAATACTAAATATAAAAAGTCATGATGGTAAAGTATGATTTTTTTTTCAGTGTGAAGTGAAGCCTATTTTTCAGTATTAGAAGTGCGTCTTGATACCATGTCAGAGTACTTTCGCAAAAACAGTCTCTCAAAATGTAAGGATCAAGAAATTAAATGGTAATTTTTCACTTTAAGTATAAACAACTGAAAAAAAGTGGGAAAAAAAACTTTCCAATGTAGTAAGACAAAATCTACATACACCGATCCAGCATAGCATTATGTCTTAATATTGTGTTGGTCCCCCTTTGCTGCCAAAACAGCCCTGACCCGTCAACGCATGGACTCCACTAGAGCCCTGAAAGTGTGCTGTGGTATCTGGCACCAAGATTTTAGCAGCAGATCCTTTAAGTCCTGTAAGTTGGGAGGTGGAGCCTCCATGGATCGGATTTGTTTGTTCAGCACATCCCACAGATGCTCGATTGGATTGAGATCTGGGGAATTTGGAGGCCAAGTCAACATGGTGTACATGGTCTGCAAAAATGCTTAGGTATGTGGTATGTGTCAAAGTAACATCCACATGGATGGCAGAACCCAAGGTTTCCCAGCAGGACATTGCCCAAAGCATCACACTGCATGGTCAGCATGGGCACCCTGACTGGTCTGCGGCTTTGCAGCCCCATACGCACAAAAACTGCGATGCACTGTGTATTGTGACACCTTTCTATCAGAACCAGCATTAACTTCTTGAGCAATTTGACAACAGTTGCTGTTTGATCGGACCACACGGGTCAGCCTTCGCTCCCCACGTGCATCAATGAGCCTTGACCCTGTCGCCGGTTCACCACTGCTCCTTCCTTGAACCACTTTTGATAGATACTGACCACTGCAGACCAGCCCACAAGAGCTGCAGTTTTGGAGGTGCTCTGACCCAACCATCACAAATTGGCCCTTGTCAAACTCAGTCAAATCCTTACGCTTGCCCATTTTTCCTGCTTCTAACACATCAACTTTGAGGACATAATAATCCCACCCACTAACAGGTGCCGTAATGAAGAGGTAATCAGTGTTATTCACTTCACCTGTCATAATGTTATGCCTGATCGGTGTAGTTTCAACACATTCTGAACTTTAACATCTATCTATCTATCTATCTATCTATCTATCTATCTATCTATCTATCTATCTATCTATCTATCTATCTATCTATCTATCTATCTATCTATCTATCTATCTATCTATCTATCTATCTATCTATCTATCTATCTATCTATCTATCTATCTATCTATCTATCTATCTATCTATCTATCTATCTATCTATCTATCTATCTATCTATCTATAAATTACTTTTATTTATTTGTAATTGTTTTATTTTCATTAATTTCAGTACTTCAATTCCAGTTTGTTGCCAAGGCAGCATTTTTTTAAATTATATTTTAATTTATTACTTTTTTTAATATATTTTAATATTCTGACATGGATTGTTTTCCATAGAATACAACATAAAATATAATTGTTTCATGTAAGGTCTAGAAATTATGGAAGCTTGTTTCCGCCACATAAAAAATTAAAAAGGTAATTGCGGCTTTTTTTCCCTCACAATTCTGACTTTATATCTCACAATTCTGTCTTTATATCTCACAATTCTTATTTTATATCTCACCAATCTGACTTTATATCTCACAAATCTGACTATATCTTGCGCAATTGCAAGTTATAAAGTCAGAATTGCGTGATATAAAAAAATATATATTCCGTGGTGGAAATAAGCTTTCATAAGAAATGGCATTTTTTTTTATCTAAATGGTCACGTAACAGTTCACACAAGGTATATTTCTGCTGCTCAAAACTTAATTCAAAACCTCATTTAGTGGATAAAATAAATGTTTTGATTGTATGTGGGTTACTGTCATAGAACCAGGCTGAAAATATATTATTTGTAGCATGTTATACAATGCTAAAGGCTACACCTGCTTAGCATTTCCCTTATAAATATACTTAAATCCATTTAAATTGTAAATGTGACAGAATACATTTTTATACATGACCTACAGTATGCAGATTGAGACTCTGTCAAGGGCCCTCCAGGAATTCTCACAGACTTCTCACACAATTTCACGGATGTATATCATGAAACTAAGTAGCTAGCAGTATATATTTATTAAAAAAAGGCGTTCGATATATCCAATGTCATGCCATCCATCCTGCAGCCAGACCAAAAATAAACTCCACCTCTATTTATTTTAGCCTCCGCTATCTTTTTCTTCACTACCATTTTTCCACATAAACTTTGAACCCTCACCTTCCACTGTATAATAACAAAGTAGGTCTCATTCCTCCAATTCATTTCAAAACCCAATTTCATTACACTCTTTTCATTCCCACTCAAATGGCCAGACGTATCTGATGGCAGGATTGAAATGGGGAATTGACAGGAGATGACCTGAGACTGACATATACGCCACCTGAGGATTTCAAAATGATTGCGTTTCAAAAGGAAGCAGCCGCATACCTAAAGAAAGAGGAGTCTAGCTCTGGCCTGGTCTACACCCAATACTCCTTATTTAAAAATTATTATAATAATGTGAAATAGTACTCTTCAACAGTAAAATGTCAAACTATCAATGATAGATTTTTGTCAAACTACATTTGCCCCATGACCTCTTTACACCCCTTTAATTCCAGTGGCATCTGGTTATTGAATTTTATCGTCAAATAAAAACTATTTAGCATTTTTCAATTGGCAGTGGTGGAATAAGTGGATATAATGTTGAATTCTGATTCATTTGTCAAGCTTGAGATGTTCAGGTGAAGATATTTTAAAATGACAAAAGAAACCTCTCTGCATCTTTACTTCTATTTGGACTAGACATTTAGGGTGTGTTCACACTTGGCTGGTTTGGTTCGATTAAAACGAACTATGGTGCCATTGCTCTGTTAGGGCAGTTCTTTTGAATAAATGTGCACACCAAATAAGCGGACCGAGACCCCTGAAAAAGGAACTCTTGTGTGGTACGACTGAAATATGAACTCAAACATGGACCAAAGACATCTAAACAAATTTACAACAGGACGTGGGGTCACAAGATGTGACTCTAAAAAGAACAAAATGTTCAAGCATACCTGGTTCTTCTCGTCATAGTCGCAATGACGCCCATTAAAGTTCGATACAAGTTCTGGAAACACTGTCTCCTTGCAGCAGATCATCGTTTGTGAGTGTGTGATGAGAAATGACAGTGTGAACGCTAAGTGAACCAGGACTAAATGTTTCATTTTCTTTTTTGCTTTGGACCAAAAGAAACAAATTACAAGTGTGAACACCGAGAAAATCAAGTTTATATTTAGATCAAATTTTTTCAATTTTTTTTTTTTATTTTTTGCTGTGATTTTAGATGACGTTGTATTACATTAGTTATAGACAACTCATCTTTAGTGTAGATCTTGGGAGTCTTTTTGACATTTAATTTTTTTTTTTTTTTTTTTGTTGTCCAACTTTCTGTATCATACGGAAGCTTGTTTCCGCCACTGAACAAAAAATAAAAAAGGTAATTGGGACTTTTTATTTCACAATTCTGATGTTTTTTTTTCTTGCAATTGCAAGTTTACAGTTCACAATTTTGAGTTTTTTTTCACAATTCTGACTTCTTTTCTCAGAATTGTGTGATGTAAACTAGCAATTCTGAGAAAAAAGTCACAATTGCAAGAAAGAATATCAGAATTGTGAGATTTAAACGCGCAAATGTGATTTTTTTTTTTTTAGTTTGTCACGCAATTCTTAGAAAAAAACCATAATTGTTAGAAAAAAAGTCAGAATTATGAGATATAAACTCGCAAATGTGAAAAAAGGTAATTTATATCCCGCAATTCTGAGAAAAAAGCCAGAATTGTTAGAAAAAGTCAGAATTGCGAGATTTAAACTCGCAAATGTGAAAAAAATGTAGTTTATGTTCCGCAATTCTGAGAAAAAAGCCAGAATTGTTAGAAAAAAAGTCAGAATTTCAAGATATAAACTCGCAAACGTGTAAAAGGGTAATGTGGAAAAAAAGGTTGTTTATCTCACGCAATTCTGAGAAAAAAGCCAGAATTGCAAGAAAGAAAAGTCAGAATGGCAAGAGATAAACTCACAAATGTGAAAAAAGTTAGTTTATATCCTGCAATTCTGACTGTACAAATGTGAGTTTATATTTCGCAGTTCTGTCTTTATAACTCAATAAAAATTCAGAATTGCGAGATATAAAGTAGCAATTACCTTTTAAATTGTTTTATTCCGTGGTGGAAACAAACTTCCATAGAACCATAATTTACTACCTCTTAAAAACAGTGCATTTTGAACTAGAAGCTACCTCAGAAACAGACTTTCTGTTACATCATTTGTGTTTTTGTGCTGTTTATTGACTTTAAAAGGCTTGAGATCAGTGTGTGTCAGAGAAAAAAGAGACTTTGAAATGTAATTTTTAAAAGCTAGATCTGTGATGAAGCATGCGGGAAGGAATGAGGTTTTTGAAATGGAAAGTACACGGGGAAGAGATGTGAGTTTTTATATGGTTGATTTTGCAGTTAAAAATCATGTTATGTTAACGGTAGTCAGTTAATATCCTAATTTATTTGAGCAAATTGGATTACTTTAAACAAACTGCTTCCAAATATGATTCACTGATTCATTTAAATAATCATTGAGTTGTGTTCCTGGAGCACATTTGATGTCTTTTAGTGATGATTTATCTGTAAACAAAGATTTTAGTGCTCTGACTGCCAGACGATTAGTCTCCACCTTCACAACTAAATATAGGTTTAGCATTGTATTCGTTTCATACGCTGTTCCGTGTATATTGATATCAAGTCACGTGCTGTATGTCTCCACTCACCCCTTTATAACTCTAGATTAAAATTACTTACTTTATCATCAGCTGGGTTCTGTCTACCCATTTGACAGTTATCATAGAAATCTCTATTCATTTCCTTTAGACACCCACACATGAGAGAGATGACACTCATTAGAAGGTTTCAGCTCAGCCTTTTGTTTTAAATATAACCATCCATTTTATTATTTTGTCTAAAATGGATAGTTCACACAAAAATAAAATTTCATTTTGGTTATCTATTCCTTTAAAGGGGTCATGACATGAAAAAAAAAAAAAAAAAAAAAAAAAAAAAAAAAAAAAAAAAAAATATATATATATATATATATATATATATATATATATATATATATATATATATATATATATATATATATATATATATATATATATATATATATATATATATATATATATATTATATGTTCCTTGAGGTATATACCGATCAGGTATAACATTATGACCGGTGACAGGTGAAGTGAATAACGCTGATCATCTCTTCATCACTGCACCTGTTAGTGGGTGGGATATATTAGGCAGCAAGTGAACATTGGCTGCGCCCGAAAACCTAGGCAGCTGACTCGTTGCCTCGCTGCCTTATCAGTCAATGGCTTGTAAGGCAGCGTTTGTGCATGAAGGCACCTCACGAAACTAATTTCGAACAGACTTCTTAGGCAGTGTTACCGTTTAATGATCTACAGCAAAACAGAGAGAGCTTTGGTGTGAACTAAACAAATATTTAACTTCTACATTAGTAATTTCTCGCTAGAAATGACATCAGAACTAGAAAATGTTGGTAAAAAACTTACATTTACACACAAACTTACCACGCAACTTTCGGACGCCATCTTTTTTTTCCAGCTCAACTGTCACAGAATGGAAAGCACAGGATTGTGGGATATCAGTGAAGAATTTAAATATGCTGCCTTCAAAAATCGATCAGATGAAGCTATCTCAGAAGACAGGAAGTGAAGCTAACATTTGGTTTCGGACGTGCCTTCCTGCGTTGAAATGTGTCCTCCGAAGGCAGCATTTTCCAGGTTTCGGATGCAGCCATTATGTCCTCAAAGTTGGGCAAGCGTAAGGATTTGAGCAAGTTTGACAAGGGCCAAATTGTGATGGCTAGACGACTGGGTCAGAGCATCTCCAAAACTGCAGTTCTCCAAAACTCTTGTGGGGTGTTCCCGGTCTGCAGTGGTCAGTTTCTATCAAAAGTGCTCCAAGGAAGGAACAGTGGTGAACCGGCGACAGGGTCATGGGCGGCCAAGGCTCATTGATGCACGTGGGAAGCGAAGGCTGGCCCATGTGGTCTGATCAAACAGACGAGATACTGTAGCTCAAATTGTTAATGCTGGTTCTGATAGAAAGGTGTCAGAATACACAGTGCATCACAGTTTGTTGCGTAAAGGGGCTGCATATCCGCAGACTGGTCAGGGTGTCCATGCTGACCCCTGTCCACCGCTGAGAGCGCCAATCGTGGGCACGTGAGCATCAGAACTGGACCACAGAGCAATGGAAGAAGGTGCCCTGGTCTGATGAATCACGTTTTCTTTTACATCACGTGGATGGCCGTGGGCATGTGCATCTCTTACCTGGGGAACACATGGCACCAGGATGCACTATGGGAAGAAGGCAAGCCAGCGGAGTGAAGCAGTGTGATGCTTTGGGCAATGTTCTGCTGGGAAACCTTGGGTCCTGCCATCCATGTGGATGTTACTTTGACACGTACCACCTACCTAAGCATTGTTGCAGACCATTCAGGAATGGTTTGAGTAGCACAACAATGAGTTTGAGGTGTTGACTTGCCCTCCAAATTCCCCAGATCTGATCATTGTGAAATCATTTGCCGGCCACTTCATCTGCTAACAAAAGTTTCTTTGCAAACTCTCTATTACATTGTGCCTCGATTATAAAACAATCTGCAGTCAAACTCTCCGAACAAACATATGATCCAAACGTATAAAACCATCCACTTGTTTCTGACACTGAGGTCATTCTGAAGTCTGTACAGAGACACAAATGGGCTGTTTAAACTGGACGTGTCAAAGTGAACATTCTTTCACTCTTCCATTTGTCCTGTTGTTGGCAGACTCAAGTGTGTAAAGCATGTCAGAAACTGAACGCACATCTGTATTCTGTATCCAGTGTAGACAGCGTCTGTGATTTATAGTGGCTTCTTTTTGCTTTTGATGCGTCGTGACCATAGACTGTAAAAAATATGAACGATGCACCTTCCATTGTAGAAAAGTGAAGCCTCCAATGTCCCAATATGGCGCTGCCATCTTGAAGTAGAGCCGCGGTATCAAGTCCCGTCCACACTCCCGCAGAATCGATTTGTACAGTTTACTGCAGAACAACTCATCATGTTGGTGTGAAATAAACAGTTATGGAAATATAGAAATTAAAGTTAAAGCTCCAATCCCTGAAAGAAACAATTTATTTGAAGTGTAATTTGATTGTTTATTTTGTCTCACGTCCCATTTGATTACATGGAGAGGGCGGGGTTTATGACCTATACTGGGACCAGCCACCTGGGGGCGATCAAAGCATTTTGGCTTCACTTTTCAGGACTTGTGCGGCACACTTGGTCATGACACTCGCATCCGGTGTAGGCAAGTGTCAACCGCTAAATGTCTGAACACCATTGGGCGTGGCCTATAGTGTGAAAATGTAGGATTGGACACCCCTGCTTTAGATCCTTCCCCCTCTCTCTCGAGCGATCACTTTTTTGTGTCTCTTGCTCGAAACATTGAGACTCTTGCTGCCACAACTGCATATGTTGTTCTTAGTGAAGCTTACCCTGATTTTTCGGACATAGGGACTCAGATTAGGCCTCTGTCCGGCTCAGTGCTTTAGGGCCGTTATTTGCTTTTATCCCAAACAGACCTGACAACTGACCTGGATTAGAGATCCAGAGAGACAGAAGGACCGAGATCAAGATTCAGAGTGGCAAAAGTAATAAGAATGTGGAGAGAAAGACAAGATTAAATTTGGTGCAGACGTCTGAGACCACTTAAATTAATTTTGTTCATTTAAACCTGAAAATAAAGGGAGATTTAAATCTGATATATGAAAGTATAATGCTGCTTTGTTCATAAGGGGAAAGACGGATACAGTCGGGAGCAGTTACAGCTCAGAATGACGCAACAATGCCTGAAGATAGAATTGCATTTTATTATTCAAACATATAAACACATTCCTAAATACAAAACTATTTGGATTTTATATATTAATATTAATATAACAAAAAAAAAATCATAAACCATAAAACTGGATTAAATAACAATAACCTGCACTATTTTCCAGAAATGCAATATTCATCAATAAAAACAATATGCATTGTCATAGGGACAAAAATATATTTTATACACAATATATGTTCAAAAGTTTGGGGTAGTATGATTGTTAATGCTTTTGGAAAGCAGTCTCTTCTGCTCACCAAGTCTGCATTTATTTGATCAAAATAAAGTAAAAACAGTAAAATTGTGAAATATTATTACAATTTACAATATATGTTTTCTATTTGAATATATTTTATAAAGGAATTTATTCCTGTGTTTGCAAAGCTGAATTTTCAGCATCATTACTCCAGTCTTCAGTGTCACATGATCCTTCAGAAATCATTCTAATATGACGATTTGCTGCTCAAGAAACATTTCTGATTATCAATGTTGAAAAACTTTGTGCTACTTAATATTTCTGTAGAAACGTGATACATATTTTTTTTAGGATTCTCTGAATAGATAGGTAAAAAGAACAGCATATATTTTAAACAGAAATCTTTTGTAACATTAAAAATTTATTTTTAAATGTTTGATAATTTATTAGTTTTTATTAATGCATCCTTGCTGAATAGAAGTATTTTCTACTGACCCCAAACACAACACAATAATTAAAAAAATATTATAATGTAAAATACTCTTTTATAGCTTGTAATAAGAATATTTATGGCCTGATGTTGCCAAATAAAGTAGAACACGTCACAGCAAACTGTTATAGACATATAAAACTTGATTTGCTTTATCTCTGGGAATTAGAGATCAGTTTTGCTCCCCCCTTTATAATATTGTGTACGTCAGCACACACATGTGCTCCATGTTCTCACTTCCTGTCCCTTCTCAGCTGTAAGCAACATCTCACCGTGTGTGTTTTATGGTCTGTGTCCACACAGGTCACGGTCCATCAGCGGCGCGTCCTCGGGTCTCTCCACCAGCCCTCTCAGCAGCCCACGGGTGAGTAAACTCCGCCCCCAGCACGCCTGCTTCTGTCTGTCCACCAATCAGCACGCATCTGCTCAATCACCTTCATGGCACCATCACACACTCCGTTACACTGTACATACTACACGGCTGTGACTAGTGACATTGTAATTATTTCTATAAAAAACGAATTTGGATTGTTTTCTAGTCTGACATGTCTATTCACTTCATGTCTATAACTATATGGCAGATGATATTAGTAAGCAAAGTGCTCTTGACGCAAACTCTTTAGCATGTTTGTGAGCGTTTTGGTGATCATTGACAATTGAGACGTGCAAAATGAATTTTTAAAAACCCTTATCCAGCAGTCATGACTAACTGGAAGGTCCCTGGAAATAGTATTCCGGACTCTAGCAAGCGAAATAAACATGACTATAGGAAAGCATGCAAGAGTGAGTCATAGAAGAAAGCAGTTTTTGCTTCATGGAGATATATTCTTTCATCCTATCTGCTGAAATCCAGCTCAGGGAAGGCTGTAGAAAATCCCACTCCTCTGATTAGCGCAGAAGCTCTTGGCTAAACTTTTCCAGTTGACTTGTTTAAGACAGCTCACAGATTACAGAGGCCTTACCCTAAAGCTTGACAACGTATACTGCCGTTTCCAAGTGGAAATTGATTTAGAAGTTCATTCTAAACCTGTCTCACATGAAAATTGAGGATTTTGAAGACAGTCTTTTCATGTTTGACATAAATTAGGTTAATGTACTGCTTGTTACTTTTGTGAATGTGTTTGCTTTGATTACTTTGCTGGATTCCAACTGTGAAGAGACATAAGTGATTAGAATATTTCTGCAACTTTGTAGCTTTTGTGTTTTGATGTTCGAGACATTCATATTCAGACGCTCAGAAGCTTTGAAGGTTTACGATTGATTCAAGCCTTGCATTTTTTTGACGTTAGTTTGTTAGCAGATGATTCTGAGAGCAAAGTCCTAATTCAAATGGGTCAGTGGCATCTTTTGTCCCATATATTAATTTATTTAAAAATACATTGAAATGTAGTTTGTAAACATAGTGACTTAAATACACCACTTCTATGATGAATCCCTCTGATTTTTTTTGGACAGAAAGTGAAAAATGTCAGGGTTATATCATAATGAAAGGGAAAAAATGAATCAAAATAATTATGTCTTAAATATAATATGGTATTATCTCATATTCTAAGATTAACCATATCATCTAATAATATTTTAACAAAACTGCTTCAGTGCTTACTAGCATTGAACAATTTAAAATTCATGTGCCAAATTTAAGTCATGTGGTACAACCAACATGCCGAAACCTACAACAGGAAATTATATCATAGAAAGTACAGTAATGTCTTATGACTGTGTCGAGGTCACTAACACTTTTTACACTGAATTTTTTTTTTTTTTTTTTTTTTAATAATGATTATTATTTGCTTAATGGCTACACTGCATGATATTTTTAGGGTTATTACATTTAAACATTTTTTTTTTTTTTTTAAACCATATGAGTACATTTATATAAGAACGTGGTACATGCTAGATTTTTAAAAGATTTTTCCTTTTCTTTATCATGGATGTTTTTGTATGTCATTGACCGAAACTGCAAATTGCACTGCCCACACCTCTCATACATGCTTCGATATCCAAGGTGCACATTTCACAAAATAAAATTTGCTGTTTAATCCCTTTATATTTTCCCATTGGCAGCTTTCATTTGTATGCCTGAAAATACTCTTGATTTGCTCTTCACAATGGTCTTGTTGCATCTTTCGCTCACCGGTCTTGGCTAACTGCACGATTCTTTTGTTTCTTCTGCATCACCACGGATCCTTTTTATCCCTAAATTATTCCTTCCCTTTTGTGTGTTTTGCCCTTGCTGCTTTGTGACTCTTGCCTGTATATCTCGATGTGTTCTGCTCTGGTTTTCGACTTCACCTAAAGCCTGTCCGAAAGTTCTGTGTCCCGCCTCAGTCCACTGAGCTGCTCTTATCCCCCAGTTCTAGTATCACTGACTCCCTAAAACCAAATTCAGATCAAAGTGGGGCAAAATCCCCAACTTCTAACTCCCTAAAACCAATCTCAGATCTATGTGGGACAAAACCCCCAACTTCTAACTCCCTAAAACCAAACTCAGATCAAAGTGGGGCAAAACCCCCAACTTCTAACTCCCTAAGACCAAACTCTATATCTGATTCTCTCTTGCCCTGCCCAAAGACTCAAACTCTTCCAGCCAAACCCAAAGACAAAACCTTACAGTCCGCCCGATCAAACCCTTTACCTGAAGCAGAGCCTGAACACATTTCGACAGCCAAGTCAGAACCTTCGACTCCGTGTCAGCCTCAAGCTCCCTGTTTACCGGGCAGCCCACTGGTGCGGCGGGTGACCCCAGCCTCCATCACTCCCCCTCAGCTCTCAGTTCCTTTTAGGCCTGTTGTCCCTCTTTCCCCCATCCGTCTACACCACTTCCACCCTGTGCCCGGGTCTGACCACACCGCCAAATCTATCCCTACCATACAGGTGACCCCCCACCCCTCTCCAAGGGGCAGCCCTATCCCTACCCCCAAAGGAACGCCTGTCCACACGCCTAAGGACAGCCCAGCGGGAACACCCACCCCCACGCCACCCCCCAGCCCCTCCATCGGAGGAATGCCCTGGAAGACTCGCCTCAACTCCATCAGGAACAGCTTCCTGGGCTCACCACGCTTTCACCGCAGGAAACTGCAAGGTATCGTGACAAATTTGTGGATATAGTCAATGATCTATAATTCATCCATCTATTCATTCTCCAGAGCGCTGTCCTATGTAAGGTCACGGGGATGCTGGGACCTATCCCAGCGTCTCAGACCAAAGGCATGCAGGGAAACAACCTGGGTGGATGGCGAGGCTATAATTCATGATGCCATGAAATCAAAATTAGATTTGTGTGGCTTTTATTCCATGTCTTTTAGATTTGAGGCTAATCTACACTGCCTGGCCAAAAAAAAAGAATCTATGATTGGATCATTATTGCAGTGATTATTATGTTTCTAGCATGTTATATGTTTGGCAACAGTTCTTCTAACCCCAATTGATGGAGTGTGTAGCTTTTAATTTCTTAAACAACCATGTAGGAAGACACATGGCCATATTCCAGGATGTCAAGATTCACCAGGCTCAAATTGTGAAAGAATGGTTGGGAGGGAGGATGAAGAATCATTTTCACACATGAATTGGCTCAAGATCTCCAAGATCTTGATCTTGCAAATAAATGTTGTGATGATATTTCCATAGTCCAGCACTCTGTAAAGTCTCCTCCAGCACATCCCAAAGACTTTTAATGAATTTAAGGTCTGGATCAGAGCTGCCAGTTCATGTGTGAAAATGATTATTCATGCTTTATCATTCTTTGCAGATGCAGGGATTAATGTCCAATAAAAACTCTAGAAAGGCTCTTAATTCTAAACACATTCTGGCTCAAACTAGAAATGGAAAATGGTTATGAATCTGTCTTCTGCTTTTGTCAGGCTTTAGCATTAACTAAACCCTACTGGCCATTTGAAAACAATCCTGTTCTAACTTCCTGTTTCAGATGGAAATATGTTGTCAAAAGAAAGATCTTTATAGGGGTCTTTAATAAACTTGCTTTGCCACTGGCTCAGTAATAGGTCGCAAAAACACATGATGATTTTGATTTTGAAATGATTTTAGCTAGTTCTTTTAAATCCCCAGTAAATGGACTCACTCTACATTGAGTCATTATAGACTTAAAATAAAGCTCTTACCTCCTCCAGATTGACTGGATCTGTTTCATGGCTTGTTGTGGCTAAATGGTCTCATTTACATACATTATACTGACTGTAAACTAATATTAAGCCCGCTGCCATGGTTACCACCTCACGTTGTTTCAGTAGCATCAGTTTGCATTTCTAAATACCTTTTACTGCACTTAATGATCCAGTCTTATTGTTGGCATAACTTTGAATCCCAAGCTACATGAGCAACCTGAGACAAATACTCTCAAACGATGCTCCTTTGCATGCAACTATAGGCTCTAATTATGTGTGTCCTACATAGTGAGGTGTTGAATTAGTTAAAGAACTATTTGAAAGTCATACGACCTTGATGAATGACAAAAATGGAACACACTAACATCCTTGCTTTATTCTGAATAGTTCCCACTCAAGAGGAAATGTCCAGCCTCACGCCAGAGTCTTCCCCAGAGTGAGTACACACCTTTTTATATCGTTAATGACTTTTATTGTTTTTTTTAATCAAGCTAATTATACTTGTTTTCAGGAACATCATGAACCATTTTTTTACTTAATTGTATTTAGTGTTTTTCTACGCATGATAGGACTTTAGTGTAGAGTTAGGTACAACGGGGCTAAAGGTGCACCGGGGTAAAAGGCGCCTTTGATTGTATTTTACTCTAAACCACTAGATGGCACAAAAAAATTGTAGCAGCACTTTCCAAATCGTGCGTTCCATTTCAAGATGCACGTGGACATTTGGCTGATCCTTGATGGGATTGTGGGCAGCAGCGCAAAGTTGATTCTGTGCTAATTTGATCTAATATTTGATGTATTTGAAAATGTTGTAAATTTAAAGGGTTAATTCACACAAATAGGAAAATTCTGTAATTTACCTCCGTTCATCTTCAAAACAAAAAATGCTTTTGATGAAATCCGAGAGCTTACTGAACCAGCCACAGGCAGCAACGTTATTGCAACTTTCAAGGCCCAGAAAGGTAGTAAAGCATTGTTAAAATAGTCCATGTGACTACGGTTCAACCTTAATGTTATGAAGCGACGAAAATACTTTTTGTTCACAAACCCCCCCAAAATAATTGCTTTATTCAACAATCTCTTCTCTTCCACATCATCCAGCGCTTCCAGTGAGCTTGAACCACTGAAGTCACATGGACTATTTTAACGCTCTCTTTTCTACTTTTCTGGGACTTGAAAGTGTTAAATAAATTGCTGTCTATGGAGGGGTCAGAAAGCTCTCAGATTTCATCAAAAATATCTTAATTTGTGTTCGGAAGATGAACGAAGGTCTTACGGGTTTGGAACGAAATGAGGGTGAGGAATTAATGACAGGATTTTCATTTTTGGGTGAACTAACCCTTTAAGTAGCAATTGAAAATCGCAAACATTTTTGGATATATTTTGACACAAAGATCTTCTTAATGATTTTCAGTTTTGTTCAAGGTAGTTAAAGCAACAGTTTTTCAATAACGGAAGAATATGTAAAAGTATGGTATTTGGGGTTAAAAGCGTAGAAACCATTTGGGGTAGAAACCATCATATTTAAAAATATGATATGTAGGTATTAATCATATCATGTAATAAAATATAATTTATTGTATCTACTGTAAATATATTTAAAATTATTATCGGATCTCCTTCAATGCTTTTAGAATCGTTACTTTTTAAAATAATTTTGTTTCTGTATTTTTTTAAAGATTTTTTTTAAATGAACATATTTCAATGGCAGTATATTTATTGAAATGAATAATTACATTTATCAAAATAAACAGAAAACAGTACAAACTTTGCTAATGTGATTTTTTTTTTTTAACAAGTATTAACATAGACATTATTAAGAACATATCTGCCCTGTTTCACAGACAAGGCTCAAGTCTAGTCTCAGACTATCTGTTTTAACTGAACGCAACTTTCACCTACATTTCTAAAAATATGTCAGTGCCATTGTTTGCACACCAAGTAATGTTTTTAAATCATGTATGTAAAAGATACTTGAATGTCTTAATTTAACTAAGCCCTAATTCTGGCTTAATCTAAGCTCTGTCTGTGAAACCAGACGATACTGTATTTAAGCTAAAGTATTTGTATCAGTACTTGCTTTTGCCCCATGCTGGTTTTACCCTGTGTGTGGGTTAAAAGGCACACCTCGGCCCGAGACGCCTTGATTTTTTTAAACAAAACAAACCAGTTTTATTATTTATTTTCACACTAAATCTGTTTCTCCATCAATGCTCAATACAAACATTTTTTTTTCTTTCAGCAATCATACACTGTGAGAGTAATGAAAACACATTTTCTTAGGGTGTCTTTAGCCCTGTTGTACCCTACTTTTAATTGAATATCATTATATGAATATTTGGTTTCCATGAACATGCCACAGAGCATTTCCAGCTTACCATTAAGTCAGTTTTGCGCTGGAAACGCCACAAAATACAGCCGCCAAGAAACATCCTCTGAAAAAGACGAATTGTAGACCTTGAACAATACTTACCCAACAACAGTGTTGATGTAAAACCCCCTCAGCACTTCAGAAATCATTGTGAGTTATGTTTGCCTCTGTTAAACCATTTAGTCTTTTTTCCAGTCTAATGGAAGCTCAGTCATATCTTTCTCCCACTGAGGCGGGTCTCACCGCACAGCAGACAGCAGTCACAAACTCTCTCCCCCACACGCAGTGATGCCTCATCCTCTTTTGTTTTCTATTTTGTCTTCCATAACTTATCCGCCTCTCTCTCGCTTTCCTCGCCAGCTGGATAAGCTGCAGCACTCGCTGCTTTCTTTTGTCATCCTCTGCCATAAATCAGTTTCTGGAAGCTAAGTTGTAAGCGACTGTGCTTTGTTGATACACAACAGCGGCGGACTGAAGCTTTTTAAACATAATGATGTTTAGACAGACAGTTATTCCTTTATATGCTAAAACAAGACCAAATTACAGCTGCTAGTTTAAACACCAGGGGCTTTGGTTGATTTTCCATCAACAGAGATGCTTTAATTCTCTTACTGCAACAAAATTGCAACAGTTGTTTAACGCTTGCAGAATCTGTGAAAATGTGAATAATTTGAACAAAATAAGAGTGATCAAAAAGCAAAAACTTTTTGTTTGTGTGCTGAAACCCTTTTATACTGTATTTAATGGAAAATATATGAAACACTCAAAACTGACATAGAATGATAAAAAGACACACTCATGCTTACTGATATGAACAAGTAGTTTATCTTTCATCCAAAGCCACATGAAGCAATTTTGAATTTAGAATCATAGTTACAACTATTTAATGGACACTTTTCACATTTCTGAAGTTCTCAGAACTAATATAATTGTGGCTGGGTAAACATAGATACTGTTTAGTGGAAGTATAGTGGTAATGTAGTGGTGAACTACAGCAAATATAATCTGTAATATAACAACAAATATAACTCTCATTTTCCCCATTAGCTACAGCTCCATAAAAAATTTTATAAAGTTAATATAGTATCTGGTAAGGACATATTATATTAATAATGCAATCAGTCAGTTAATAAAGTTTAACTCACTTGCATCTGGTCCGTTGATGAAGCCATGTCTAATCATTTTACAACAGGCGTCCATTCACTACTGACTTCCGGAAAAACAGTATTAACCAATGACATTTCAGGTTACAATGAAATAAGTAAAGTCCCACCCCATGACTGCCAAAAATAAAAAGTTTTTGCGCGAGCAAAATAGAAGCTTTCACCCCCTGGCTCGTAATGCATCATGTTTCCTTCTGGAGCATCAGTGAATGTTTGAACCTTTTTTTAAATGGGAACAACCATCACAAAACATAAAAACAGCCGTGGATCATCCAGGGAATGACACACAGCACTGAGAATCAATGGTTCATAAACTTTTGAACGGGGTCATTTTTAAAAATTCAGCTATTTTTCTGTCTTGTGGACTATATGTAAACATCTTTTATGTACAATATATTATTCAGGACAGCACTACATAAAATAAATAACACATTTTGTATGTTCTCTCTTATTTTGATAAAATTATTCACATTTTCACAGATTCTGCAAGCGTTTCACATACTTTTTCTTGCAACTGTACTTTCACTAAATATGGGTTAGAAATGCATATAAATGCAGCTTATACTCTGATATGTATCATAGCAACACGCAGCAATATTTTTAGAAGTTATTTATTTAAATTTCCCAGCAATGCAAAGTCAGCATGCTCACTGACACAAAATATCAAGAAGCATTTCTTAATATCATCAATATATCTTAATATCAATATTTTTTAATTTAATGTATATATGAAATTAAAGCTTTTGTAACATTATAAATGTCTTTACTGGTACTCTTAAAGGTGGGGTAAGTGCTTTCTGGTAACCGATGTTGATATCAAATCACCAAATTAAACACGCCCCTATTTTGATAGCTCCGCCCCACACATACGTTACCCAGGCAACGACTATGGCAGAATCTGCTGTGCCAGCCGGCCAAGGGTATGATGTCATCAATAAGTGAAAGCAATGTGTGTTTCTATGGTAATCCAGTTCGAATGTTCAGTGAAAAAGTCATCCCTTACATCCCAAAAACACAAACAGTTCTCATGAACAACTTGATAGCATGAGCACGACAGTCCAACTAACCAACATATTACAACTATGACAAGATTAGAGGGTTATATCGATCACTAAAAGAGGAACCAAAGGAAACAAACATATATTAGGAGTTTATTATCTTACCTTTCGGACACACTTTGTGAGCTGACGCTTGAAACAGACAGTGAGGAGGTTTAGACGCTCAAGGCTTATACGATGTGGAAATGAATGGGTCTTTATCATCGCTGAAGTGAACGACAATACGATCGCAAATGGACAAGCAAGCAAACATGACACATGAACATATTCAAGCAAAAGCCAGCATATATTAGTTCTGTGAAACAAAACACAATCAATGTTACTCGCCTATCGAGAAGAAATTAAGCAACCTCTGCCTTCGCTCCTTGAGCTCTCTCCAGCCCTGGAAAGCTGATCGGATATTTACACGGGTTGTACTTCTTGCTTGATCCTAAGCCTTCTTTTGTTCCACAGACATCTTCCACATTTGTTTTTTATCTGCCATCTCTCTCTTTCTGTCGTTGTTCGGCTAATGTCTGTCCTCTGTCGTGTCTTTTGAATAATGACGTGCACTGAGCGCTTTCTTCTCCTGGACATTAGTAGAGACGCCCCTTACTACTGATTGGCTATAAGTTTGTTTTGGTACTCTGCCCGAGACACTTTTCTAAAGTAGTTTTGAAATACCACTTACCCCACCTTTTAATCAATTTAATATCTCCTTGCTAAGTAAAATTATTAAATTCTTGCAGAGAAAAATTGCTATTTATTATTTTATATATACAGGTGCATCTCAATAAATTAGAATGTCTTGGAAAAGTTCATTTATTTCGGTAATTCAACTTAAAATGTGAAACTAATATATTATATAGACTCATTACATGCAAAGTGAGATATTTCAAGCCTTTATTTGTTATAATTTTGACGATTATGGCTTACAGCTTATGAAAACCAGCATTGACACCCTCCACAAGGAGGGAAAGCCTCAAAAGGAATTGCAAAAGAAGTTGGATGTTCTCAAAGTGCTGTATCGAAGCACATTAATAGAAAGTTAAGTGGAAGGGAAAAGTGTGGAAGAAAAAGGGGCACAAGCAGCAGGGATGACCACAGCCTGGAGAAGATTGTCAGGAAAAGGCCATTCAAATGTGTGGGGGAGCTTCACAAGGAGTGGACTGAGGCTGGAGTTACTGCATCAAGAGCCACCACTCACAGACGGATCCTGGACATGGGCTTCAAATGTGGTGAGATGCGTCTTACCTGGGCTAAAGAAAAAAATAACTGGTCTGTTGCCCAGTGGTCCAGACCTCTCTTCTGATGAGAGCAAATTTTGCATCTCATTTGGAAACCAAGGTCCCAGAGTCTGGATGGAAGAATGCAGAGGCACCCAGTCCCTTTTGCATGAATTACGGCCTCAATGCGGCGTGGCATGGATACTATCAGCCTGTGGCACTGCTGAGGTGTTATGGAAGACCAGGATGCTTCAATAGCGGCCTTCAGCTCTTCTGCATTGTTCTCTTATCTTTCTCTTGGCAATGTCCCATAGATTATCTATGGGGTTCAGGTCAGGTGAGTTTGCTGGCCAATCAAGCACAGCAATCCCATGGTCATTGAACCAGGTTTTGGTACTTTTGGCAGTGTTAAGTCCTGCTGGAAAATGAAGTCAGCATATCCATAGAGCTTGTTTGCTGAAGGAAGCATGAAGTGCTCTAAAATGTCATGGTAGCCGGCTGCGTTGACTCTGGACTTAATAAAGCACAGTAGACTAACACCAGCCGATGACATGGCTCCCCAAACCAACACAGACTGTGGAAACTTCACACTGGCCGAAACCAAGTTCTGAGTACATGTGCATGATTTTACTTTTCAGAGGGCTGACATTTCTGTATTTAAAATCAGTTTTTTTTTATTGATTTCATGTAATATTCAAATTTTCTGAGATTTATTTTTTTGGGGTTTTCATAAGCTATAAGCCATAAATAAAGGCTTGAAATATCTCACTTTGCATGTAATGAATTTATATAATACATTAGTTTCACCCTTTAAGTTGAATTATAGGTGTTAATGGTTAACAATACATAGCCAAATGAAACTCAAAGGGCCGCTCTGAGAAGAACACACTAAAGTTGCACCATTATTTGCCCGGAAATACTTTATAGAGATCAAAGCAATTTTTACTTAAAGTCTTCTTAAATTTATATCACAACAAATTATGCATTCATATTTTAGATTTTATAACAATTGACTTATAACAATAAAATGCCTTTTAGGAGCAAAGAACTAACCAGGGTGAATATGTACAAGCATCTTTTTAGCTGTGCGACAGAAGCATCTTATGGATTTTTGTACGACTTCATAATTTTTTTTTTTTCACAACCGTCAATATGACCTCATGCAAAGTTCATTGTGTTAATTTGTGGTGGCTGCTCTGCAGTGTGCCGATCTTTCATATAGTCCCTTTTATGAATTATTCAATATCAATTTATTTTGCATAAGCAGCATAGGATCTATCTTATTCTCAGCTCTGATAAGGACTGATCTTGTATCCCCTGAAGACTTCATAAAAAGTTCATGTTTTGTATTTCTCTCGCCCTGCAGACTTGCCAAAAAATCTTGGTTTGGTAACTTCATCAACCTAGAGAAAGAGGAACAGATCTTCGTGGTTATTAAGGACAAGCCACTGAGCTCTATAAAAGCCGACATCGTCCACGCCTTTCTCTCGGTAAGCAATCTATTTTGCATGGCTCCAATCCCGTTTCATTCCTCTGTTGTGAATGACAGCTATGAATATTTGAATACATGCTTCTACGTTCTCCCTATCAGATCAAAAGACTTTCTTCACCGCAGCAGTTTTGATAGGCTTGGCCGGAAGCCTGTGTTTTTACATTGGCAAACACCTTTATGATTTGTGTTTCATTTCTGTAAAATGCTAGTCTGTGATGTTTGCATCCTACCCGTGGCTGCCTCTTTCATTAGAGGTCAATGGAAAATCAACGCAGGGCTTGAATCATTAGCATATAGATGTTGTGCCTCGAGAGGTTTGTGGCGAAGGGAAGAGAGTTTAGTATGTCGTTTAGACCTGCAAGTGGTTTAAACGTCTGCTTAAAAAGTTGGTTGTCATGGTTAGTGAGCTTTTCCTCACCTTCAGCTACACGAAAGTTATAAAAAGCCACACTTTTGAAGTATAAAGAGGTTCCTCGTAGGTGCTTCCAATGTAAGAGTGAACCGAGCCTTGCCTTTCTCCTTCCTCAGATACCCAGCCTCAGTCACAGCGTCGTCTCGCAGACAAGTTTTCGGGCCGAGTATAAATCCACAGCCGGCCCCACCGTCTTCCAAAAGCCTGTTAAGTTTCAGGTAGACATCACGTACACCGAGAGCACCGCGGCCACCAAGGAGAACGGCATCTATTCAGTCACCTTTACTCTGCTCTCAGGTAACCACAGCGACCGCAATCAACCCCACGTTACACCACCAATCATCAAGCCCGTAGAGCGCGAGTGTGGTTTGAGAATACAAAATAGCTGTGGGTAAAAGTGAATTATTTTGACCTTGTTGAATCTTATTTGGGATAATTACATTAAATTTTGTAGGAATAACCTGCAACAGTATTTTTAATAGGAAAACAATCCAAGGTAGACAGATATTGGGTCAAGTTAGCAGTATGGTTGGATGATAAAAGTTAAAAAAAATATATATATTTTGATATTTTTCTGACTTTTGACAATCAGTATGTCTAACCCGAACCCTAACCCTGACCAACAAGCCTTTGTTGCCAAATAGATTTAAAACGTTTAATGTTTAATGTAAAAGTTTATAAATATTTGATCATTTTCATTTCTATTCACCAATACATAGTTACTATAAAAGAAGGTTAAATTCTGTTTATTACTCAAACATTTTAATGCTTGAAAAATGCCATGGGGGGAATATTTTTGAGTGTTTAACAGTGTTGTTTAATGACATTGGGTCTCATTCACTAATAATAATTAGCAGACTATTTGTATTTATGCGCACAGGATTTCTCACAAAAAATGTATTCTGACTAATACTGGCACAATACTGCCGCGTACATTAATTTGTTCTTAACCTTGTTGTAATGTTAATGTATTTGGAGTATTCTAAATTAGTGATTGTCTACCCAATGTTAGTCATTTGCATAAAACACAACCAAACCATCTCCAGATTAGGCTCAGCAAACATATGATGCATATATACTGTGTATATATATATATATATATATATATATATGCTGTAATATATTGTGAATATTTAATGTAAAGCCCATTCTTGACAGTGTACACTTAATCTTGGTTAACTTAGACAAAGCTAAATACAGGTGTAAACGGGGTCTAAAACGGTTTGAGCTTGTCCACTTTCGACCACTTCCAGAGGTAGTTGAAAACATATTCGACCGGATTGCTTTTGTAGTGTAAATGCTCATGTGGTCTAATGTGTTCCAACAGCCACAAAAGACTGCATACTCTCAACCTAATGACCGAATGCAGAAACATTAAGGGAAGTGTGCTAGCCAGATGGGATTTAAACTTTGTCAGCTAAAGACCCAAGTTTGGTTTGTACGAAAAATGTACCAAGCACAATGTTCTCTCACCATTCCTGATTTCTAATTTCTGCTATCAGAGCAGAAACGAAAGCTGCTGCTCTCTGGGTGTTTTTTCGTTGTCTCTAGACACGTTCATATGTAAATTGTCCATTAGATCGAAAGATCTGAAAAAAACCCACACATACACCCACCCATTGACCCTCCCCTTGAAGAAATCAGGACAGAAGTGTTTGAAAGTGGACAAGAGACAGATTAAAACACCAGGTGTAAATGAAAATGTGTCTCCCTTGTCTACTTGTGATCTGATCGACCAAAACTTAATACCAGGTGTAAACTGAGTCAATGTGACAGCTTTAGAAGCATATCCATTTAATTCTCAGATTGAGCCAAATAGCCTCTTACGCACACCAATTATACCATCAGTATATTGCAGAAGTCGCAATAATAATGTAAGTTAAATTGAACACCTAATACATTTAAGTATTGGCTAATGCATCATTCTCCTTTATTTTCTTCCATTAGTATTCATTATGTCTCCACATAATAGCATCAATAGCAGCTCTTTTCCACTGCAGTGTGTAGCCCATGTTGTTGTCCACATAGCTGAGATAAGAAGTTACAAGTAGTTTTATAAATTCCTGCCAAATTCCTAAAAGGCTTCAAGGGCTCATGGTCTTAATTGAGATTTTTCTGTCTGTGGTTGCATTTCTCTTTTTACTATGGTGCAAACCAAGTGGCTTGAATGAGTAGTCAATGAATCGGTCTTAAGGAAACCCCCGCTCCAACTCCCGGTTTCAATAAGAAAATGTCAACGGGCTCTTTTCTATTTACATATGACCTGTTACACTTTATTGTAGGTCCAAGTCGGCGTTTTAAGCGTGTGGTAGAGACGATTCAGGCGCAATTGTTAAGCACACACGACCAGCCAGGGGTCCAACAGCTGTCTGGTGAGTATAAATCCCCTGTCCCTTCCCCCACTCCGACCCGAGCCCCACGTTCCCTCTCATGCCTGTTTATACCTCTCTTCCATCATGCATGTCCCCCCACCCCTCGTCCACAGCACACCGCAGCACACCATCACAATATTCTCCACATGATCCCACCCTAAAGCAATCCCCTGCAGATGCTAGAAGAGATGGGGAGTTTTCCAATTCGTGGTGATTCCCTTCGGCCACACCGCTGCTCCCATTTCTCAGACGGCATTAACGGTAGAATTCCCTGACAGTTCTCCAAACGTGAGCACCTCAGCTTCATGATTTCTGGTTTTGGGGGACTCTGTCTTTTTTGGGTGATAGATCTGGGCTGGTAATGTAAAGGTTTCTGGTACAGTTTCAGAAACCCCCCAAAACTGAAGTCTTGCTCTGTCACCATCAGTTTGATCAGGCAGCAATTGTGCTAAACCAAACAGAACACAAAACAACACAAATCAGGGACATTACAATAAAATATCAAGTTTTGTAAAAATATTTTTCAGTGTATACATTCTAATACCTTGAACTATGAAGAGTTTCAAGGATGAACAGCTTATTATGTGGTTCATCAGAGGAGAAAAGAAAAGCCACTTTTTTCATCCTTTTATTCGTTTACCCCGTGCACGTCCTCTCTTCTCGACACATGATAATATTTGACTGTGTCCCAACCATCTCCCTTGATAACAGCTCCACCTACTGGTCTGATAGATGAATAACTTCATCTTATAGACAAAACCAATACATATAAGCCAACTTTCGAGGTTTTATAAAATGCACACTAACACAGATTGTGGCAGTAATTACTGGCAATGGAATATTTACGATATTAGGATATAATATGGATATTTTGTTACTGTATATTTAGCAACTTTGATGTTTTTCCTTATTTGTTCAACACTCAAAGGTTCTGTACATGGCTGAAATTTTATATATATATATACATTTTGGTTTGACTGCATATACATATATATATATATTATACATACAGTCAAACCAAAATTTATTCAGACACCTTCAACATTTTCTCACATTATCACAGTTTATTCGCTATAGTTTAGAAAATGGTAATAAAATATGACAAGAACTCAGAGTTAAATTGTGTCTGAACAAATTCATCTTGATAATGTCAGATAACTTTGATTTGTAATGGATTACAATCAACCTGATCAGCTGTCAGCTGTTAAATTTAAGTAAACAATAAGATAATACCAATTTAGATCAACCAATGACCAAGCAATGCTTCAGTCTGTGGTGTGACAGGTCGCATTAGAAATGAAAGGAAAAAAAAACACTTAAGCTAAACATGGTCAGGTCAAAGTGTCTGAATAATTTTTGTCCCACATTTTTTTAAACAAAATTTTACTGGTAGTCCACTGTATGAAGTATTTTTTGGGTATAATATGTCAAAGTTTACTTTATTTTGCTGTCCTCACTTACATAAATGAACTATAATGTCCTGCACCCACTAGTAAAAAATTATATCTGGTGTCAGATTAATGATACCTAATGATAGGAAGTAGAAGTTGTACTAATATATGTACAGATAAAGTACAACTTCTACTTCCTATCATTAAGTATCATTAATTCTTCCTTGTCATTAATATCATAAAAAGAGGGGGAAGTAGTCATCAACAGTGTTTGTTACTGCCACTTTGGGGATATTTCAGGGAGTGTTGGGCAACAGGAAGACATTCCTGACCATCTCAAGAGAGTAGATCCTTCCTTTTTCTCCTCCTGTCATCCTTCTCTGTTCCCTTTCACTGTGTATCTCTCTTTCTCCTTCGCTTTCACTCAAACATGTCACATTCATTGCACTCCATGTCTCATTGAGCACTGTATGACTCACTGTGAACGCACTACAGCACTGCACAGATGAATGGCACATACTCACAGCAGTCAGATTACACGTACCGTTCCGAAAATAGACATTAATAAATAAACAAAAATTACAGATTTAATTATGTTGTTTTGTGGAGGAGGTTGTGGTTTTCTGTGTCTATGCAAATAACTAACCTCCTAATGTTCTTTAGATTCATAAAACTATTTTTATTACAAACAAGCATAATTATCCACACAAACTTGTCTAATAACCACCCAACCAAAGTCTTCTCACCCCTAATGTAGTCTAGATGAAGACATCTGGCCCCATGCTTGTTAATGGGAAATTGCTCATTTGCTTCACTTGGGCATGATGAAGAGTGCACGCAGCAAATCTAATGAGCTAATGCGATGATCCAATTTATAAACCAAAAAAAAAAAAAAGATTTAGGGAATTTTTTGCTCTTATTTGTGAAAGTTTTGTTTTGTGTCAACACGCGTTTCTCTCTCTCACATGTATCCAGAGAACTCTCAGTGTGCTGCAAAAACCGGTATAGTCACAAAGTCAAAGTGTGGTAAGACTCTTACGGCTTGTGTGTTAAATACACCAAGTTGCACCACAATTACAGTGGACCAAAAAAGTATTGAAACACTTAAGTAACACTTCAAAATGTCTGCATGTATTAGCTAACAAATCAATCCGATTGGCATTTTCACAAAAAAACCCTGCTTTTTTGTAAAATGTTTTGCTTGAAAAGCATGTTTGTGCTAAAATAAAAGCCACTTGCTTTCAATTTATTAATTTAAATTCTTGCAGGCCCCCTCGAAGTTGGCTGAGGCCTCCTGGTTAAGAACCATTGGTTTAATACAATGACATTCAGACATTTTTTGTAAGACTTAAAGGGCAGTTCACTCAAAATTTAGATTCTGTCACCAAAGTTTCCATCTAAATTTGTGAATAAAGCAGCGTTTCTATCCCATGTGTTCAAGAGAACAAAATTTCCTGGGAAATTTGCACAAAATATCTGTAATAAAAATGGAAGTTTCTGCAATCGCGGAAGCCACTGTGGCTCTATTTTCCTCCATCATAAATGACTTGCATCTCACAGCGCACAGACGAAACGCAATAAACACTCATGTTATCTTGCATTCAGATGTTGGTGTTTGGGGTGTAATCGCATGAGACGCCTCTGGGAGGTCATTTTATCACATCGTTGTGATGACAGACTTTGGCTTAGGCATTTCAGAAGGATCAAACCAACATTTGAGATGCTGTGCACTGGAGATTGGATACTTTAGTCCAGATATCCAATCCCCTCCTCTGTTGTTGAACATCAAGGGATTTATTTAGAAAATCCATTGTATTTTATGCATGTGACTTCTTATCAGATGATAATTTATGGTCACACTTTAGTTTAGGGTCCAATTCTCACTATTAACTAATTATTACTAACTACAACATTTGCCTCAATAAACGCCTAATTACTGCTTATTAATAGTTAGTAATGTAGTTAAGTTTAGGTTTTGGGTAGGGTTAAGGGATTTAAAATATGGTCATGAATAATGCATTAATATGTGCTTTATAAGTACTAATAAACAACCAATATCCCAGTAATATGCAAATAGTTAATAGTGAGAATTGGACCCTCAACTAAAATGTTACAGAATTTTTTCCTCAATTGAATGCACATTTTTAGAATTTATGTGCATCTTAGCGTTTCCATCCAGTATCTTTTTATGCGATATCCCAAAATGCACACAAAAATAGGTGAATGCAAACTATTTACTTCCCTCGTATCATTCCAAAGCTGTATAAAAAAAAAAATTCTTTAGACATGATGGTGATAAATGAGGGCAGAATTGTCATGTTTGGGTGAACTATCCCTTTAAGTATCCAAAAGGTTTTTGGGGCCACTGAATTACTTTATTATGCACACTGCCCTTTTCCTGGTATAAACCTGTTATAATCACAACACTTGTAATCACGCATGTCGTGTATTACATCCAATTTAAAGTGCACTCAGCCCTATAAATACCATTTCACATGTAATGTAATTGAATATGTAAGTGCGGCACAATTTAATTTTGTTTTAAGTTTTGTGCACACTAAAACACTAAAATGTGCAACAGAAACTGGCTGTTTACATACTTAGTGTGTGTGTGGCTTACAAACCTTGTCTTATGCTGCGTTCCAGGCAACCCGTAACCCGTGTTTTTCCAACCTTCTACCCGTGAAAGTGCCCTGGAATGGCAGTCAAACCCGTGACTTCCCACCAGTGAACTCGTACTAGATCGATGTACTCCCAGTTACGAGCTCTGAAGTCACATAGCCCGCGAAACAATAATGGCGTAAAATAAAAGGGATAACAGCTTCTCTTGCCTTACGCAACATTTTTCTCCTCCGTTTCCCTCAAACAAGCAAGGAGTAAGCACCTTTGGCGATATAAATTATTGTAAATGAGCATAAGCCCTGTACGGTCCGCCATGCTTTGTTTACATCGAGCTACCACAATTCCTTGCGCTCAGGCTGTTTGGCGTGACTTTGCCTGGAAAGCTACAAAGTCGTGACTCGTGGTTTGAAGTCGTAACTTACGGGCTCAAAAACCTGCCTGGAACGCAGCATTCGTTTTTTGACTACGTGTGCCAAACAGACGAGGCTATACATATGCACACCAGAGGCTCTGATGTGCCCCCAAAGGTTCAAGCAAAGTTTGGTGTAATTTGTTACGAGTTGTGTAGTTATGAGTTTGGAAGTATTCTAAATCAAGTTCACTAAAGTGGGTTTTCACATGCAGTCAGAGATGGCTGAAGGCTAGTCTGAGCCTCAGATGGACCTGACCGTCTGGTGCATATTACACATAAATGCCAAGAACTTTTGAAAATTGCCATTTCCAGTCGCCAGTTCCAGGAAGCAGAATGCACAGGTTTTTTATAGCCTGTCTAGTAACAAAAAGTTTACATCAAGTCTGTTAGAAGTGAAAGAACTAGTTACTGCATTTGCCAAAGTTTGTGAGGTTTTTGTAATTTAGTCTTTGTTGTTAGTCAGTTAATAGCTTGTTTAAATAATTGCTCCACAGTCTCTGTGTGTACAGGCATTGGTGAATACATTTATGTAAAATGTTTGTAGACATAGTAGTCTTTCCATCCATCAAAAAATATTTTTAATTAACAAAATTACAGAATATACACTGGTGCTTGATGATATCTATTCCGCCTGTGGAATATAGTGTATAATTGAACCGGACAGATGACACTTCAGGCTTATATGACTTTGAGAAGTGAGCAGAATGAAGATTAAAGGATGCGTGTGTGGGTTTTCTGACTGATCTATGTGTCATTCTTTCTGCAGTGACAGAGTGTACAGATGCCACATCGCTTCGCTCATTACATTAGAGCCTTTTCTAATGATCTAGCCTTTCTCATGTTGGCTATATAAAGCCATGTGATACCCATGTGCTTCACCCCTACCAAAAAATCCAGCTAAAACCATCTTTAAAGTCAACATGAAATTGAACCCAACAATATTTAATGTCATAGTATGTTCATGGTCTTACTGAGAATGATTTTCAGTGCACATTACTGCAAAGAAAAAAACAAAAAACAAAATGTTTTTCTTTTTGGAAAAGTATAATAACTTGCTTAAGCAACTTTCCTTTTCAACTGCCTTCACCTAAGCCAAAAATAGGGTTGCCAAAGCAGCTTATCTGTTTAGATACTGTTGTCTCAGCAATCTGACCAGTAGTTAATGAGTAAATGAATTGCAGTTGATATTAAAATAGGGTACTTCAATAATAGCAAATTACAGCATATGCGAGAGGTCCCAGATTCATATCCTGGACGAGCCCCCAATTTATGTTACGACCCAAATTCGGCACCAACATAAAAAGCCGTTCAGAAAAATAGTATGGCCAGGGCAAGAAAAAAGAGCAAATGTATTGGCAGCAAAAAAGTAACAAAACAAACAAGCAAGGGAAATATAAACATGGACTGGCGAGCTAACTAATCTAAACTACAACTCGGAGTTAAAACTTTCCTAACTCCCGTGAAAAATAACAAACACAAAAGAATCTTCTGGGTCAGCTTACTTACCTATGCTTTCCCTCTATTCTAACATAACTAAACAAATAAAAACTCACCATACTGTACAAAAGAAAAGTAAAACAAACTCCCTAACCACCAACAACAGGCTTCCTGAGGTACTGTAGGCCAAGGTGAAGTGCCATCAGCAGCTCTTAAAGGGTTAGTTCACCCAAAAATGAAAATTCTGTCATTAATTCCTCACCCTCATGTCGTTCCAAACCCATAAGACCATCGTTCACCTTTGGAACACAAATTAAGATATTTTTGATGAAATCAAAGAGCTTTCTGACCCCTCCATAGACAGCAATTTAATTACCACTTTCAAGGCCCAGAAAGGTAGTAAAGAAATCGTTAAAATAGCCCATGTGACTACAGAGGTTCAACCTTAATTTTATGAAGCAACGAGAATACTTTTTGAGCACAGAAACAAAGCAAAAATAACGACTTTATTCAACAATCTCTTCACATCTATGCCAGTCTCCTACGCTGTTGATGTAGTGTAAACAGTTCAGCGCTTCTGAGTTCTATGGCAGAATAGTGGCTCACCATTGGCTAGCTCCTGCATCTGCATTACATGTGTCGTGGTGCTCACAGGAACTGCATCGGCCAATGGTAAGCCGGCGTTCTGACATAGCGCTTTGGGGGTTTTCTCACAAAAAGTATTCTCGTCACTTCATAAAATTAAGGTTGAACCACTGGAGTCACAGGACTATTTTAACATTGTTTTTCCTACCTTTCTGGGCCTTGAAAGTGGTAATTAAATTGCTGTCTATGGAGAGGTCAGAGAGCTCTCAGATTTAATAAAAACTATATTAATTTGTGTTCCGAAGATGAACGAAGGTCTTTTGGGTGTGGCACGACATGAGGGTGAGTAATTAATGACAGAAGTTAAATTTTTGGGTGAACTAACTCTTTATATCGGGTATTAGAATAATCAGGCTCCGCTCCCATCTAATTGGCAACTACACTCAGAAAAAAAGAGAAAACAAGGAAAAAAGCAGGGGCCCGTAATGATGAAAAATAAATATTACCACAAAGATGCTCTTGGGGTGAGCTTGACCTCCAGCCTCCACCTCAAGGTGAAAAAGACTCCTCAAAAGTAGTCTTCAACAATCAACTGCAACTAGACTACATGCTAAACCTCAACAAGTATTTCCCTGCTATTGTTCTCACAAAAAATGTGGCTTATTTTTTTGGTTGAATATTCTAATAACTTGGAGCTATTTCATGGCAGAATTAAAATGGGTTACAAATGCTGTTTCACATTGACTTTAAGGTGGTAGCTCTGATTTTGAAACACGTAGCTTGTTTCTAACTGGTCCAAGCTGATTTAGATTGTTGACCAGCTGTTAGGGGAACTGGCTGAGAAGTTACACCATCTTGGTCTAGGTTGTTACTGGAAAAACCAAGTCATACCAGCTTAAGGTGGTCAGGTAAGCTGTTCCAAGATGGTTCATTTGGTTGACCAGCCAGTAGGAACCTAGTTGAATCTGGGCTAGAAAAAAAAATGTATGCATGTTTGGCGATTTATCTCATCCAAGATGGTCTACCAGCCTAGCTAGGTGCCTACCATCTGGTAGTCCAGCTTATCAACCATCTAAACTACAACTAATTATGTTGCTGTTGCCCAATTTGTAGAGTATAGCGCTAACAACCCCATGGTCATGGTTTCCATTTCCAGGGAACAAATATTGTAACTTGAATGTACTAACCAGCTTGGACCAGCTAAGGTACACTGGTTTTAACTGGTTTAACCAGGGAAGCCTCATATCTTGTACTAGAATTTTAAAAGTTAGTGTGGCCCTTAAAGCTTCTCCAAGTCGTAGTCTTCACATTTTTCCCCTCTCCTTTCTCTTTTCCCCTTTCTGTCCACTTCTCCTCATGTGAACCCATTGTTCATTTCTTTGTTCTCTCTTTTTTCCTTTTCTTCCTATCTGTGTACCTAGGCAGCCCATTGAGTAACTTCTTTGACGTAATTAAACAACTTTTTTCAGACGAGAAGAATGGCCAGGTGCCTCTTCCACCTGGCACGCCCAACAGACACCCATCTAACGCCCATCGCTACGACCCTCAGCCTAGTGACTCTAAATGCCCAGCGGGCAATCCCAGGGACAATGCCAAGCTGGTGGCATCCATTGGGATTCAGGAGCAGCCCTAAAACTTTCCCAATCAAGCTTTTTCAAACGTACAAGCACTCAAAAGTGTGCATAATCTTAGAGGCGATGGAATTTATATTTGGACAATCTTTTGTATGATGGAATGACTGTTTATGACAACTTAAGACACAAATCCAGGCACATTTCCTCTTTCATCGTCTTTGCCATGTCAGTTTGCCAGCCCCTTCCCGAACCCCTGTTGTTTCTACCCCCAGTTTTCATGTCTTTACGTCTGCCTTCCCGTTTTCCTCACCTTTGTGACGGCTTGTCTTTGCTGCTAGGAATTATCCAGAAAACGTATTAAAACGCTGTCCCACTTCCCTGCACATCCTGTGACGGACATTTATTGACAGACGGCACTTTTCATGGCGAACAAGCAGGTTACCAAGGAGATGGACACTTCATCCTTCGTCACACTCTTCCCTTCCCACTCTCCGGTCTCACCACGCTTGACAAGGACTAAAATACAAATACACACACTACTTGCCCTACCAGCATCCTAACCTGTTAAAATGGTTGACTAGCTGGTGGGAACCGGCTGCGCCAACAGACTCTGTTCCAAAACTTAGTGAGCTGCCTTTTAAGATAACCAGACGCCCCACTTTTCCCGGAAGGTCCGGAAGTCTCCTGAATACTGATAGCTGGTCCCTGACGCATGCAAATTAAATGGAATATCTGTAAATCGATCAAGTGAGAGAGAGCCTGTTTCCACCTGGTATTACGATGCGTTTTCGGTGATCCGATCACAAGGGGTCAGCCAAGACACATTACCTTTACACCTGGTATAATCACACGTGTCTTCTATGACCACTTGCATTTGGATTTTCGTCTCGCCTCTTTTTTTATCACACGCAACATCACTTTTGGCGCACGAATACTATTGAATGAACGAACCCACATTAGGCAGCTTACGCTAATGAATATAATAGTATAATTTAATTTTTTTATATTATGGTGGGGGCTGGGGGTGTTGTACCCTCTTTTGGAAATTAGTTTTTATGGAGTGGGATGTCTGGATACCTCACTTTATAATGCAATCCCTTAATGCAATGCAATAAACTTTGTAATAAATTCAACATAGTGGGTTAAGCACTTTAAGCAGTCTAATTAAAATAAGGACTATCTTACCCAATATTTGTTTTTTATATATTTTATGCACATTAGAGAATGGAGCTGTTAGCATATAGCAACATGCTAACGTCAAACTCTGTTGTCAGTTCGAGTCACATGTGCACATAAGGTGAGGAGCGCTGTTTGCATGTCACAGAGTTGCTAACTATGAAGAGCATTTTAAATACGTTTTTAGCTTAGAAACATGCTAATGGAAAACTTTAATAAATCATTAGATCGAGTCTCCAGTCCACATGGCGTGAGGAGTGCTGTTTGTATGTCACAGAGTTGCTGCCTATGAAAAACATTTCATATAAGTTGTTAGCTTAGCAACATGATAATGGCACTGAAGTGAACCTATGAATGGAGTCTCCAGTGCGCACACTGTAAGGTGCTCGTTTATATGTCACACCTCTGTTGAAAAAAACCCCAGCAGATGCTGGTTAGGTATGTTTTGAAGCATGGCAGCCGGTTTGAGCTGGTTTAAGCTGGTCAAGTGCTGGTCCTAAGCCAGTCTTAAGAAACTAGCTCCAGCTCAGGACCAGTTTATAGCCAGCTCAGGACCAACTAAGGACCAGCATAAACCAGCTCAAAACCAGCTGCCATGCTTCAAAACATACCTTACCAGCATTTGCTTTTTTTTTTCTTCAATAGAGACGGAGTTGCTGCCTATGAAAAAGTTTCTAATAAGTTGTTAATTAGCAACATGCTAATGGCAAACTTTCTTAAATCTATATAGAATCAAATCTCCAGCACACGTGGCGTGAGGAGTGCTGTTTGTATGTCTCAGAGTTGCTGCCTATGAAAAACATTTCAAATAATTTGTTAGCTTAACAACATGCTAATGCCACTGAAGTCAATTATGAATGGAGTCTCCAGTGCGCGCAGTGTAAGGCAGTGTAAGGTGCTCATTTATATGTCACACAGAGTTGCTGTCTATGAAAACATTTCTAATAAGTTGTTAACTTCGCAACATGCTAATGGCAAACTTTACTAAATCAATAGAGAATCGAGTCTCCAGTGCACATTGCGTGAGGAGTGCTGTTTGTAAGTCACGCCGAGTGTTTTAACTCATTCACTTACGATTACGATTCAGGAAAACATCATAAGCCTGGTGCACATTTTGGCTATGATTTTGCTGTCTAAGGCACGTTTTCAGGAGTTGTAAAAAAAGTTATTTCATGGTAAAAATTTGGAAAATCATCCGGCAAAAACAAATGTGTGTATCTTGCTTTAGAAGGCAGTAGACAGCAAGGCAGCTCACTAGGTTTGGAACAAATTCACACTCAAACACACACTCACACAACTCTTTGTACTCAGATTCATAAAGACCATAGGACAAAAAAACAAAACGAAACGCACGGCAAGAAGGAAAAGATGACTTTGAAGAGCTTGTCCTGGGGATGTGGATTTTTTCAAATTGTATCGTTTCATTTGCGCTCTCTTTTATTTATTTATGAATTTATGTTTGAAGAAAATCACTTGATCTTAAATCATTGCTGCAAAAGGACTGAAACATGGTTTTCAGTGAGTTTGGGACTCGGGATGGGGTGGGGGGGAATAGTACTGAATGAATTTATCCTAATGAATGAATCTCTGTTGTACAGATTGAACATAATTATGTACAAATAAAATGTCTAGATGTGACACTAGCTTTAGTTCTGTTGTAGATTCAGATTTGAAATCTTGTGTTGCTAGTCTTAAATTATGATTTAACCCTTGTATTTCTGTATTTATTACGTGATGAAACAATTTGTTTCATTGAATCGATTTGGTTAGACACTGAAATACAGTGTTTAATTATTTATTTTTATTTTTTTTTGTCTTTTTTCTCTGATCATTTCTCATGTTCACTACCAGCAGATACAGAAAAAAATGTTGAATACATTGTGGATATTTTTGTATATTTCCTTCTGTTTTATCTCTGTCCTTATTTATGATCATCCAGTATATATATTATGAGAATTTGAATGTTATTTATTTATTTATTTATTTATTTATGACAATAATGTGTTTGTTTGTATCAGGGCAACACAATTTTGTTCGTTTAAAGAAACTTTCTAATGTCTTGATTTGTAAAAGTACCGTGGACTTTACGAATCTTTCTTTGCTAGCTTCAAAAGAGAACAAAATAGTATGTAAAAACAAACAAACCACAAAAAAGCAAATTTAACATTAATTTAAGAATGTAGTTTAGCCTCTATGGGGAGGAAATGAACTTCTCGATATCAATGTCAGCTTCATATCATTGTGTGTGTACAATGGATGACAAAACAGCTGTTCTTGGATCAGTTCTACTGTAAATATGATGTTGTGGCCTAAGGGAAACTTGAAGGCCGTTCCTGCTCTTTGCTTTTGACTTGTATTGCTGTGTGCATGCACGCTTTTTCTTAGCATGGCTTTAACGTAACTATTCTCAAAAATCGCACTATTTTCTCAGAACAGCTTTCCTTACATCTTATAATGGAAAAAAGAGAAACACCTGCCATCAGCTTTAACCTCTGTTAGTCTCTGCGATTTTTCGTTCTCTTTGTTTTCCTGTCATGTTTTCCACTATGTACGCTGTAAGCGAGCGATGCAACGCAGCTTTTGCTCACTTGCGGTGTCTCTTTATAAGATGCTTCCTTTTGTCTGTATGTACCTCGACCAGGAAAGATTCGGATGTTCACGGCCCCCTTTTTACAGACAGCTTGTTTAAATGAAACAATAATGAAGCAATACCTGTTGTGAACTTTCCTATTTTATACAGTTATAAAGCAAAACTTCAAATGACAAAAAAAATAAAAATGTCCATGCAGAGCAGGAACATGCATTTAAAGTTGTAAAAATCCCCTTGTATCATATCTGTGAGCAATTTCAGAGAGAAAAATGAAACAATAAACTCATTCACTTAATAGGATGATAGTAGTGAGTGTTCATGATTGTATGTCACTGAGTGGGCGTGTGTTCAGTCAAACAATGATCAAAGATATATGATGTCCATGACTGCTATAGGCCAAGATTACTTTACATGCATGCACATTTGCTGAAATTAGCTTTTATGATTAAAGAAACCGTTTTATTCTCGGATAAAGCACCGGATGGATTGCCATGTGTGTGTGTGGTCTGTGGCGTGTGTGGATTGCCATGTGTGTGTGTGTGTGGATCTGTGTTGTGTGTGGATCTGTGGCGTGTGTGGATCTGTGGCGTGTGTGGATTGCCATGTGTGTGTGTGGATCTGTTGCATGTGTGGATTGCCATGTGTGGATCTGTGGTGTGCATTTGTGGATTGCTGTGTGTGTGGATCTGTGGCGTGTGTGGATTGCCGTGTGTGTGTGGATCTGTGGCGTGTGTGGATCTGTGTTGTGTGTGGATCTCTGGCGTGTGTGTGTGTGGATCTGTGGCGTGTGTGGATTGCCGTGTGTGTGTGGATCTGTGGCGTGTGTGGATCTGTGGCGTGTGTGGATTGCCGTGTGTGGATCTGTGGTGTGCATTTGTGGATTGCTGTGTGTGGATCTGTGGCGTGTGTGGATTGCCGTGTGTGTGTGGATCTGTGGCGTGTGTGGATCTGTGTTGTGTGTGGATCTCTGGCGTGTGTGTGTGTGGATCTGTGGCGTGTGTGGATTGCCGTGTGTGTGTGGATCTGTGGCGTGTGTGGATCTGTGGCGTGTGTGGATTGCCGTGTGTGTGTGTGTGGATCTGTGGCGTGTGCGGATTGCCATGTGTGTGTGTGGATCTGTGGTGTGTGTGGATTGCCATGTGTGTGTGTGTGGATCTGTGGCGTGTGTGGATCTGTGGCGTGTGTGGATCTGTGGTGTGTGTGGATCTGTTGCATGTGTGGATCTGTGGTGTGTGTGGATCTGTGGCGTGTGTGGATCTGTGTTGTGTGTGGATCTGTGTTGTGTGTGGATCTGTGGCGTGTGTGGATCTGTGGTGTGTGTGGATCTGTGGCGTGTGTGGATCTGTGGCGTGTGTGGATCTGTGGTGTGTGTGGATCTGTGGTGTGTGTGGATCTGTGGTGTGTGTGGATCTGTGTTGTGAGTGGATCTGTGGCGTGTGTGGATCTGTGGTGTGTGTGGATCTGTGTTGTGTGTGGATCTGTTGCATGTGTGGATCTGTGGTGTGTGTGGATCTGTGGCGTGTGTGGATCTGTGGCGTGTGTGGATCAGTGGCGTGTGTGGATCAGTGGCGTGTGTGGATCAGTGGCGTGTGTGGATCTGTGGCGTGTGTGGATCTGTGGCGTGTGTGGATCTGTGGCGTGTGTGGATCTGTGGTGTGTGTGGATCTGTGGTGTGTGTGGATCTGTGGCGTGTGTGGATCTGTTGCGTGTGTGGATCTGTGGTGTGTGTGGATCTGTGGCGTGTGTGGATCTGTGGCGTGTGTGGATCTGTGGCGTGTGTGGATCTGTGGTGTGTGTGGATCTGTGGCGTGTGTGGATCTGTGTTGTGTGTGGATCTGTGGCGTGTGGATCTGTGGCGTGTGTGGATTGCCGTGTGTGTGTGGATCTGTGGCGTGTGTGGATCTGTGGCGTGTGTGGATCTGTGGCGTGTGTGGATTGCCGTGTGTGTGTGTGTGGATCTGTGGCGTGTGCGGATTGCCATGTGTGTGTGTGGATCTGTGGTGTGTGTGGATCTGTGGCGTGTGTGGATCTGTGGCGTGTGTGGATCTGTGGCGTGTGTGGATCTGTGGTGTGTGTGGATCTGTGGCGTGTGTGGATCTGTTGCATGTGTGGATCTGTGGTGTGTGTGGATCTGTGGCGTGTGTGGATCTGTGGCGTGTGTGGATCTGTGGTGTGTGTGGATCTGTGGCGTGTGTGGATCTGTGTTGTGTGTGGATCTGTGGCGTGTGTGTGTGTGGATCTGTGGCGTGTGTGGATTGCCGTGTGTGTGTGGATCTGTGGCGTGTGTGGATCTGTGGCGTGTGTGGATTGCCGTGTGTGTGTGTGGATCTGTGGCGTGTGCGGATTGCCATGTGTGTGTGTGGATCTGTGGTGTGTGTGGATTGCCATGTGTGTGTGTGTGTGTGGATCTGTGGCGTGTGTGGATCTGTGGCGTGTGTGGATCTGTGGCGTGTGTGGATCTGTGGCGTGTGTGGATCTGTGGCGTGTGTGGATCTGTGGCGTGTGTGGATCTGTGGCGTGTGTGGATCTGTGTTGTGTGTGGATCTGTGGTGTGTGTGGATTGCCATGTGTGTGTGTGGATCTGTGGCGTGTGTGGATCTGTTGCATATGTGGATCTGTGGTGTGTGTGGATCTGTGGCGTGTGTGGATCTGTGGCGTGTGTGGATCTGTGGCGTGTGTGGATCTGTGGTGTGTGTGGATCTGTGGCGTGTGTGGATCTGTGGTGTGTGTGGATCTGTGGTGTGTGTGGATCTGTGGTGTGTGTGGATCTGTGTTGTGTGTGGATCTGTGGTGTGTGTGGATCAGTGGTGTGTGTGGATCTGTGGCGTGTGTGGATCTGTGGCGTGTGTGGATCTGTGGCGTGTGTGGATCTGTGGCGTGTGTGGATCTGTGGCGTGTGTGGATCTGTGGCGTGTGTGGATCTGTGGCGTGTGTGGATCTGTGTTGTGTGTGGATCTGTGGCGTGTGTGGATCTGTGGCGTGTGTGGATCTGTGGCGTGTGTGGATCTGTGGCGTGTGTGGATCTGTGGCGTGTGTGGATCTGTGGCGTGTGTGGATCTGTGGTGTGTGTGTGGATTGCCATGTGTGTGTGTGGATCTGTGGCGTGTGTGGATCTGTGGTTTGTGTGGATCTGTGTTGTGTGTGGATCTGTGTTGTGTGTGGATCTTTGGCGTGTGTGGATTGCCATGTGTGGATCTGTTGCGTACATTTGTGGATTGCTGTGTGCGTGTATCTGTGGCGTGTGTGGATCTGTGGTGTGTGTGGATTGTCGTGTGTGTGTGGATCTGTGGCGTGTGTGGATTGCCGTGTGTGTGTGTGTGTGTGTGTGTGTGTGTGTGTGTGTGTGTGTGGATCTATGGCGTGTGTGGATTGCCATGTGTGTGTGTGGGTCTGTGGCGTGTGTGGATTGCCGTGTGTGTGTGAATCTGTGGCGTGTGTGTATTGCCGTGTGTGTGTGTGGATCTGTGGCGTGTGTGGATTGTCGTGTGTGTGTGTGGATCTGTGGCGTACATTTGTGGATTGCTGTGTGTGTGGATCTGTGGCGTGTGTGGATTGTCATGTGTGTGTGTGTGGATCTGTGGTGTGTGTGGATTGCTGTGTGTGTGTGGATCTGTGGCGTACATTTGTGGATTGCTGTGTGTGTGGATCTGTGGCGTGTGTGGACTGTCATGTGTGTGTGTGTGTGTGTGTGTGTGTGTGTGTGTGGGTCTGTGGCGTGTGTGGATTGCCGTGTGTGTGTGGATCTGTGGTGTGTGTGGATTGCCGTGTGTGTGTGGATCTGTGGCGTGTGTGGATTGCCGTGTGTGTGTGGATCTGTGGCGTGTGTGGATTGTCGTGTGTGTGTGTGGATCTGTGGCGTACATTTGTGGATTGCTGTGTGTGTGGATCTGTGGCGTGTGTGGATTGTCATGTGTGTGTGTGTGGATCTGTGGCGTGTGTGGATTGCCATGTGTGTGCGTGGATCTGTGGCGTACATTTGTGGATTGCTGTGTGTGTGGATCTGTGGTGTGTGTGGATTGTCGTGTGTGTGTGTGTGTGTGTGTGTGTGTGTGTGGATCTGTGGCATGTGTGGATTGCCGTGTGTGTGTGGATCTGTGGTGTGTGTGGATTGCCGTGTGTGTGTGGATCTGTGGCGTGTGTGGATTGCCGTGTGTGTGTGTGGATCTGTGGCGTGTGCGGATTGCCGTGTGTGTGTGGATCTGTGGTGTGTGTGGATTGCCATGTGTGTGTGTGTGTGTGGATCTGTGGCGTGTGTGGATCTGTGGCGTGTGTGGATCTGTGGCGTGTGTGGATCTGTGGCGTGTGTGGATCTGTGGCGTGTGTGGATCTGTGGCGTGTGTGGATCTGTGGCGTGTGTGGATCTGTGGCGTGTGTGGATCTGTGGCGTGTGTGGATCTGTGGCGTGTGTGGATCTGTGTTGTGTGTGGATCTGTGGTGTGTGTGGATTGCCATGTGTGTGTGTGGATCTGTGGCGTGTGTGGATCTGTTGCATATGTGGATCTGTGGTGTGTGTGGATCTGTGGCGTGTGTGGATCTGTGGCGTGTGTGGATCTGTGGCGTGTGTGGATCTGTGTTGTGTGTGGATCTGTGGTGTGTGTGGATCAGTGGTGTGTGTGGAAATGTGGCGTGTGTGGATCTGTGGCGTGTGTGGATCTGTGGCGTGTGTGGATCTGTGTTGTGTGTGGATTGCCATGTGTGTGTGTGGATCTGTGGCGTGTGTGGATCTGTGGCGTGTGTGGATCTGTGGCGTGTGTGGATCTGTGGCGTGTGTGGATCTGTGGTGTGTGTGTGGATTGCCATGTGTGTGTGTGGATCTGTGGCGTGTGTGGATCTGTGGTTTGTGTGGATCTGTGTTGTGTGTGGATCTGTGTTGTGTGTGGATCTTTGGCGTGTGTGGATTGCCATGTGTGGATCTGTTGCGTACATTTGTGGATTGCTGTGTGCGTGTATCTGTGGTGTGTGTGGATTGTCGTGTGTGTGTGGATCTGTGGCGTGTGTGGATTGCCGTGTGTGTGTGTGTGTGTGTGTGTGTGTGTGTGTGTGGATCTATGGCGTGTGTGGATTGCCATGTGTGTGTGTGGGTCTGTGGCGTGTGTGGATTGCCGTGTGTGTGGATTGCCGTGTGTGTGTGAATCTGTGGCGTGTGTGTATTGCCGTGTGGATCTGTGGCGTGTGTGGATTGTCGTGTGTGGATCTGTGGCGTACATTTGTGGATTGCTGTGTGTGTGGATCTGTGGCGTGTGTGGATTGTCATGTGTGTGTGTGTGGATCTGTGGTGTGTGTGGATTGCTGTGTGTGTGTGGATCTGTGGCGTACATTTGTGGATTGCTGTGTGTGTGGATCTGTGGCGTGTGTGGACTGTCATGTGTGTGTGTGTGTGTGTGTGTGTGTGTGTGTGTGTGTGTGTGTGTGGGTCTGTGGCGTGTGTGGATTGCCGTGTGTGTGTGGATCTGTGGTGTGTGTGGATTGCCGTGTGTGTGTGGATCTGTGGCGTGTGTGGATTGCCGTGTGTGTGTGGATCTGTGGCGTGTGTGGATTGTCGTGTGTGTGTGTGGATCTGTGGCGTACATTTGTGGATTGCTGTGTGTGTGGATCTGTGGCGTGTGTGGATTGTCATGTGTGTGTGTGTGGATCTGTGGCGTGTGTGGATTGCCATGTGTGTGCGTGGATCTGTGGCGTACATTTGTGGATTGCTGTGTGTGTGGATCTGTGGTGTGTGTGGATTGTCATGTGTGTGTGTGTGTGTGTGTGTGTGTGGATCTGTGGCATGTGTGGATTGCCGTGTGTGTGTGGATCTGTGGTGTGTGTGGATTGCCGTGTGTGTGTGGGTCTGTGGCGTGTGTGGATTGCCGTGTGTGTGTGTGTGTGGATCTGTGGTGTGTGTGGATTGCCGTGTGTGTGTGGATCTGTGGCGTGTGTGGATTGCCGTGTGTGTGTGGATCTGTGGTGTGTGTGGATTGTCGTGTGTGGATCTGCGGCGTGTGTGGATTGTCGTGTGTGTGTGGATCTGTGGCGTACATTTGTGGATTGCTGTGTGTGTGGATCTGTGGCGTGTGTGGACTGTCATGTGTGTGTGGATCTGTGGCATGTGTGGATTGCCATGTGTGTGTGTGGATCTGTGGCGTGTGTGGATTGCCATGTGTGTGTGTGTGGATCTGTGGCATGTGTGGATTGCCATGTGTGTGTGTGGATTTGTGGCGTGTGTGGATTGCCGTGTGTGTGTGGATCTGTGGCGTGTGTGAATTGCCATGTGTGTGTGGATCTGTGGCGTGTGTGGATTGCCGTGTGTGTGTGGATCTGTGGTGTGTGTGGATTGCCATGTGTGTGTGGATCTGTGGCGTGTGTGGATTGCATGTGTGTGTGTGTGTGTGTCTGTGACGTGTGTGGATTGCCGTGTGTGTGGATCTGTGGCGTGTGTGGATTGCATGTGTGTGTGTGGATCTGTGGCGTGTGTGGATTGCCGTGTGTGTGTGGATCTGTGGCGTGTGTGGATTGCTGTGTGTGTGTGTGGATCTGTGGCGTGTGTGGGTTGTGTGTGTGTGTGTCTGTGACGTGTGTGGATTGCCATGTG